>NW_020955228.1:2010966-2014765 GCF_003031625.1 Empidonax traillii | reverse complement strand
ACTAAGAGCTGTGAGAAATTATGACTTAGCCACAGACTTGTTTATATGATTTGTTATCCTCACTTTGTCCTTGAATTCTCCATTAATAAGATAGCATAATGGTTCCCTGCTTCAAGGAGAAGGTTTGAGGTAGAAGCCATTAGTGACAGCAGATTGTTTGGGTACTAGAAATACAGGAAAATATACCACCGCTTGTCTTTTCCAGAAAATGTGGTAGAAGATAAGCTAATTGTCAGGTGATTCACAGGTGATTTGACAGTTGAATAATGAGTCCGAAGAATGAACTATAGTATTTCCTTAGTGCTCCTACACATTTTTTTTTGAAACCTCCTAGTGTGGAAGGGGAATGTATGGCTTGTTAAAATATTTATTATGAAAATCAAATTATATAAGGTCTCTTAGCACATTGTTAGAAATCTAAATATATTACGAGTAGACCTGTAGTTTTGTAGATAGGCTTGATAAGAAATGGTAACAAACTAGAAACTCTATTCTCTAACTGTCAGTGATCCAGAACATAAGTTTCCAGTCATTAAAACTTAAATTCTGTTAAAATTTTAACAAGGTTTCTGACCTTTCTCATGTAGCACAAAATAGCATTCCAGAATTGATTCTCTGCTAGAGACTTTAAAATTAATGCTCTTTGTAAATCGGGTTTAAGTGTGATTATTTGAGAGTGGTAGAAGAATGGAATTAATTGTACTGATGTTGAGTTGAAATAACTTTCCTGAATGTGTTTCTGTTTAGGTGTCTTTGCATGTTAAGGTATATCATATCTCATTTGAATTTGTGTTTAAGTTTTTTAACTTGTTCACTTTTTTTCTTGAAATTTTTATGATTTTACTGTAATATTTTCTTCTGGTTTTCTTTTTAATTGGATGTAAGGCATTTTCAGTAAAACAGTAGGGAACCAAGGCAATTTCCATTGACCTTCTTAAGCCAGTGCACTGTGGTTTACCTGAACTTTATCTGACTGGTAAATATGTCCTTACCTGGATCACTAAAGTATCATTTGATCTCTAAAAGGTGATCTTGTACATTTGCCATTGTATTTTTTGTGGTGTAATATCTGTCTGAAATGTGTATGGTATTTATTTACAGAAATGGACTCCAAGAGCCGTGCACTGTTGATGTTACCTGACAAAGTAATTGAATTAAGGAACATAAGAAGACCTTTATTTTATGTAATGAATTGGAAAAGCTTCCTCCCAGAGACAGGTGGCTGTCTCGCTTGACAGCTGCAGAATTCTGAAGAACTAAATGGGAAGCTACAACTCTTTCTCAAAAGTAATATGCATGGCTTTGAGTATCAGGAAAAAAATGGATCAAGAGAAGCTATCATCTGTAGCTCTTCCTATGGTCAGATTCTTTGTGTATCTGAAAGGGAGTCAGTTCTTCAATCTTTCAGTACCAAAATTAATTACTTCCTTTTGCATTATGTAGAAGGGTAGAAAATCTGGCAGAAACATCATATTAAATCACTTGTGTTAAGGGTAATGCTGTATTGTTATTCATCTGCATACCATATAGATAGCATAATTATGAGAAGCTTTAATGTTCTTTAAAATGGCAATTGATCAAGTAAGTTATTGCACTGCTAGCTGCCAATTGTCAGACAAATAAACTGCTTTATTACACTTACTAATCAGTTTGTTATTTGCCTGTAGGAATCAAAATGTGTGCCTTAAATCCCTCAAGCAATTCCTTGATTATGTGAAAATATTATTTTGTAACCAATTAAGTTCCATTTATGTTTTTGGGGTAATTTTGCAATTAAAATTACATGTTTCTAGACACAAATTCTTTATTGCTAGTAAAAGTTGGGAAAAGTGGAAGCTTCAGAAGGCATGAGTCCAAAGCCTCTAGCAATATCTCATTGCCAACATTGCATTTTAAACAACATAACTAAAAAGAAAAATACTTATAAGAAAAAAAATCAGGAAGGCGGGGGGAACTTGTCAGTTCTGCTGTGGAGAATTAAAAAAAAAGAAAGTATATACAGTCAAAGACTTTCTCTAGTTAACATAAACTAGATTTGAAAGTATAGTTTGTTATTTCAAAAGGACTAAGTCAAAATGGCACTCTTAAAAGCTGGTTTCTGGAAGCTGTCTAACATCATTACTTTATTCTCAGCTTTAGCAAGGATCTGAACAAAGCTTACATGCCAGTACAGCTGTACAGTGCTGCTCAGGCTCATGGACTCTCACATAGGCAGTCAGTCAAAATAATACCCCCAGACAGAAAATAATGTGCATTGTGCTCAATCTGTTCCTGTCAGTGCTGCCATTATCAGTCTCACTGCAGCAGGAGGCTGGAGCAAGAAACACACACCCCTGTGGGTGCTGTTCTTTTCAACCAGTTACAGAAGACATTTTATTTTGCTGTCTATGATTATTGACTTACAATAGCAAAACTTGGTGGGTGGCAAACTGAAAAACACCTATTTTTCTCCACTGAAGTTGGAGGACTTGGGTAGATAAATAAGATGATCTGGTGTGGTATACTTGAATGGGGATGGAATGCTAGAACAATTCTGCCCATTCTGACCTTTCTGTGTACTTTTTCTGTTGAAAGTGATTGTCTTTTTATGTTTTCTTACCTTCTCTGGTTTTGTCTTACATAGAATATTTTATACATTGTCTTTGTCCTCTTTGTTATACTCAAATACTGATTTTTATCCAGCTGCAAAGACTGAGTCATCTGAAGTTATCCACTACCTGTGTTCTCAGAAGTTATAATTCCGTGGTATGCTTGGTGCTTTGGGAGGCTCCTGGTGTCCTGTCAGACCCTTGTGCAAAAACAGAAGAACTGAGGACGTTACAATTACCATCTTGACATGATTTTTATTTCACGGATGGAATGAGTTCTGTAGTTTAGGAGAGCAACTGATGTCAATGTAAAAATACTTACTAGTGAACAGTAGGGATTATGAGGCAATTTTAGAATAAAACATTTTAAGATCTACATGCCCTTAGCTATGGTAAAGCACATGGAGGACAGGGAGGTGATTTGAGAAAGCTGTCATGGCTTCACCAAGGGCAAGTCCTGCCTAACCAACCTAGGGATGGAGTGGACAAGAGAAGAGCTATCGATGTTGCCTGTCTGGACTTCTCTAAAGCCTTTGACACAGCCCACAATATCCTTCTGTATAAATTGGAGAGAGAGATTTGATGGATGGACTGTTCAGTGAATGAGGAATTGGTTGGTTGGTTGCATCCAGACGATTGTGGTTAACAGCTCGACATCCAGGTGGAGAGTGGTGACAAGTGGTGTCCCTCAGGGGTCTGTATTGGGACCAGTACTCCATAATACCTTAATTGTTGACACAGACAGTGGGATCAAGTGCACTCTCAGCAAATTTATAGATGACAGCAAAGTGAGTGGGGCAGTTGACATGCCTGAGGGGCAGGATGCCATGCAGAGGGACCTGGACAAGTTCGAGAAGTGTGCTTTGTGAACACTGATGTTCAACAGGGCCAAGTGCAATGGCCTGCATCTCAGCTGTGCCAGTCCCTAGTATCAATACGGGTTCAGGGAAAAATGGATTGAGAGAACCCTTCGGAAAAGGACTTGGGGGTACTTGTAGGTGTTGTCAGCTGGTCCTGAGCTGATGCACGTGGTGCCCAGAAAGCCAGTGGTGTCCTGGGCCAGGAGAGATGTGGCCAGCAGGTCAAGGGAGGTGATTATGCCCCTCTACTTCACTCTCATGAGATCCCACCTGGAGTACTACATCCAGCACTGGGCCCTCAGCACAAGAAAGACATGGACCTGTTGAAGTGGGTGCAGCAGAGGGCCACAA
>NW_020955228.1:2007928-2010945 GCF_003031625.1 Empidonax traillii | reverse complement strand
ACTAAGAGCTGTGAGAAATTATGACTTAGCCACAGACTTGTTTATATGATTTGTTATCCTCACTTTGTCCTTGAATTCTCCATTAATAAGATAGCATAATGGTTCCCTGCTTCAAGGAGAAGGTTTGAGGTAGAAGCCATTAGTGACAGCAGATTGTTTGGGTACTAGAAATACAGGAAAATATACCACTGCTTGTCTTTTCCAGAAAATGTGGTAGAAGATAAGCTAATTGTCAGGTGATTCACAGGTGATTTGACAGTTGAATAATGAGTCCGAAGAATGAACTATAGTATTTCCTTAGTGCTCCTACACATTTTTTTTTGAAACCTCCTAGTGTGGAAGGGGAATGTATGGCTTGTTAAAATATTTATTATGAAAATCAAATTATATAAGGTCTCTTAGCGCATTGTTAGAAATCTAAATATATTACGAGTAGGCCTGTAGTTTTGTAGATAGGCTTGATAAGAAATGGTAACAAACTAGAAACTCTATTCTCTAACTGTCAGTGATCCAGAACATAAGTTTCCAGTCATTAAAACTTAAATTCTGTTAAAATTTTAACAAGGTTTCTGACCTTTCTCATGTAGCACAAAATAACAGTCCAGAATTGATTCTCTGCTAGAGACTTTAAAATTAATGCTCTTTGTAAATCGGGTTTAAGTGTGATTATTTGAGAGTGGTAGAAGAATGGAATTAATTGTACTGATGTTGAATTGAAATAACTTTCCTGAATGTGTTTCTGTTTAGGTGTCTTTGCATGTTAAGGTATATCATATTTCATTTGAATTTGTGTTTAAGTTTTTTAACTTGTTCACTTTTTTTCTTGAAATTTTTGTGATTTTACTGTAATATTTTCTTCTGGTTTTCTTTTTAATTGGATGTAAGGCATTTTCAGTAAAACAGTAGGGAACCAAGGCAATTTCCATTGACCTTCTCAAGCCAGTGCACTGTGGTTTACCTGAACTTTATCTGACTGGTAAATATGTCCTTACCTGGATCACTAAAGTATCATTTGATCTCTAAAAGGTGATCTTGTACATTTGCCATTGTATTTTTTGTGGTGTAATATCTGTCTGAAATGTGTATGGTATTTATTTACAGAAATGGACTCCAAGAGCCGTGCACTGTTGATGTTACCTGACAAAGTAATTGAATTAAGGAACATAAGAAGACCTTTATTTTATGTAATGAATTGGAAAAGCTTCCTCCCAGAGACAGGTGGCTGTCTCGCTTGACAGCTGCAGAATTCTGAAGAACTAAATGGGAAGCTACAACTCTTTCTCAAGAGCAATATGCATGGCTTTGAGTATCAGGAAAAAAATGGATCAAGAGAAGCTATCATCTGTAGCTCTTCCTATGGTCAGATTCTTTGTGTATCTGAAAGGGAGTCAGTTCTTCAATCTTTCAGTACCAAAATTAATTACTTCCTTTTGCATTATGTGGAAAGGTAGAAAATCTGGCAGAAACATCATATTAAATCACTTATGTTAAGGGTAATGCTGTATTGTTATTCATCTGCATACCATATAGATAGCATAATTATGAGAAGCTTTAATGTTCTTTAAAATGGCAATTGATCAAGTAAGTTATTGCACTGCTAGCTGCCAATTGCCAGACAAATAAACTGCTTTATTACACTTACTAATCAGTTTGTTATTTGCCTGTAGGAATCAAAATGTGCGCCTTAAATCCCTCAAACAATTCCTTGATTATGTGAAAATATTATTTTGTAACCAATTAAGTTCCATTTATGTTTTTGGGGTAATTTTGCAATTAAAATTACATGTTTCTAGACACAAATTCTTTATTGCTAGTAAAAGTTGGGAAAAGTGGAAGCTTCAGAAGGCATGAGTCCAAAGCCTCTAGCAATATCTCATTGCCAACATTGCATTTTAAACAACATAACTAAAAAGAAAAATACTTAAAAAAAATCAGGAAGGCGGGGGGAACTTGTCAGTTCTGCTGTGGAGAATTAAAAAAAAAGAAAGTATATACAGTCAAAGACTTTCTCTAGTTAACATAAACTAGATTTGAAAGTATAGTTTGTTATTTCAAAAGGACTAAGTCAAAATGGCACTCTTAAAAGCTGGTTTCTGGAAGCTGTCTAACATCATTACTTTATTCTCAGCTTTAGCAAGGATATGAACAAAGCTTACATGCCAGTACAGCTGTACAGTGCTGCTCAGGCTCATGGACTCTCACATAGGCAGTCAGTCAAAATAATACCCCCAGACAGAAAATAATGTGCATTGTGCTCAATCTGTTCCTGTCAGTGCTGCCATTATCAGTCTCACTGCAGCAGGAGGCTGGAGCAGGAAACACACACCCCTGTGGGTGCTGTTCTTTTCAACCAGTTACAGAAGACATTTTATTTTGCTGTCTATGATTATTGACTTACAATAGCAAAACTTGGTGGGTGGCAAACTGAAAAACACCTATTTTTCTCCACTGAAGTTGGAGGACTTGGGTAGATAAATAAGATGATCTGGTGTGGTATACTTGAATGGGGATGGAATGCTAGAACAATTCTGCCCATTCTGACCTTTCTGTTTACTTTTTCTGTTGAAAGTGATTGTCTTTTTATGTTTTCTTACCTTCTCTGGTTTTGTCTTATATAGAATATTTTATACATTGTCTTTGTCCTCTTTGTTATACTCAAATACTGATTTTTATCCAGCTGCAAAGACTGAGTCATCTGAAGTTATCCACTGCCTGTGTTCTCAGAAGTTATAATTCTGTGGTATGCTTGGTACTTTGGGAGGCTCCTGGTGTCCTGTCAGACCCTTGTGCAAAAACAGAAGAACTGAGGACGTTACAATTACCATCTCGACATGATTTTTATTTCACGGATGGAATGAGTTCTGTAGTTTAGGAGAGCGACTGATGTCAATGTAAAAATACTTACTAGTGAACAGTAGGGATTATGAGGCAATTTTAGAATAAAACATTTTAAGATCTACATGCCCTTAGCTATGGTAAAGCACATGGAGGACAGGGAGGTGATTTGAGAAAGCTGT
>NW_020955228.1:2003627-2007390 GCF_003031625.1 Empidonax traillii | reverse complement strand
AAGCCTTTGACACAGCCCACAATATCCTTCTGTATAAATTGGAGAGAGAGATTTGATGGATGGACTGTTCAGTGAATGAGGAATTGGTTGGTTGGTTGCATCCAGACGATTGTGGTTAACAGCTCGACATCCAAGTGGAGAGTGGTGACAAGTGGTGTCCCTCAGGGGTCTGTATTGGGACCAATACTCCATAATGCCTTAATTGTTGACACAGACAGTGGGATCAAGTGCACTCTCAGCAAATTTATAGATGACAGCAAAGTGAGTGGGGCAGTTGACATGCCTGAGGGGCAGGATGCCATGCAGAGGGACCTGGACAAGTTCGAGAAGTGTGCCTTTGTAAACACTGATGTTCAACAGGGCCAAGTGCAATGGCCTGCATCTCAGCTGTGACAGTCCCTAGTATCAATACAGGTTCAGGGAAAAATGGATTGAGAGAGAACCCTTCGGAAAAGGACTTGGGGGTACTTGTAGGTGTTGTCAGCTGGTCCTGAGCTGACAGTATGCACGTGGTGCCCAGAAAGCCAGTGGTGTCCTGGGCCAGGAGAGATGTGGCCAGCAGGTCAAGGGAGGTGATTATGCCCCTCTACTTCACTCTCATGAGATCCCACCTGGAGTACTACATCCAGCACTGGGGCCCTCAGCACAAGAAAGACATGGACCTGTTGAAGTGGGTGCAGCAGAGGGCCACAAAAATGATCAGCTTGAACACCTCTCATATGAAGAAAGGCTGAGAGAGCTGGGGTCATTTAGCCTGGACAAGAGAAAGCTCTGGGGAGACCTTACTGTGGCATTTTGGTAACTACCGGGGGCTCATATACAAGATGGTGACAAACTTTTAAATGGGGTCTGTTGAAATAGGAGAAGGTAATGATTTTAAACTAAAAAAGGGTTGATTCAGACTAGATATAGAAAAAAAATTCTTTACAATGGCAGTGGTGAAACACGGGAACAGGTTTCCCAAAGAGATGGGAAACATTCAAGGTCAGGTTGAATAGGGCTCTGAGCAACCTGATGTTGAAGATGTTCTGCTCATTGCAGTGGGATTGGACTACATGACCTTGAAAGGTCCCTTCCATCCCAAACTATTTTATGATTTTACATTATTGTCAAGATCAGAAGCTCTTCAGTAGCCCTAAAACTTTTCTGAATGTGTGAAGAAATGAAGTGTGGTTTTGCTGTTGTACAGAAAATAGTTACGCAATGCACTGTTCCTTTTTAATGGATAACTATCAAATGCATACTGATGTTTCCATAGCTTATGGCATTGTTGGTCCCATAGAAAGTTATAGTTGTTGTCAAGTTGTTGTCTTCTGTGTTGAATAGAAAATGAATGTATTGTTATTAAATACTTGAAGTCTTAGTCCTAACAAGTTGAAGTATTTGATATCTGGAATGCATTGGTAAGGGGAGAAACAGATCTGTAATTTCCCAGTCTCAATTTAAGTGATTTAGATTATTCATTGCTTTTATTAGGAAGGATGCAAGTCAACTAATGGAAATAAATATATCATAGACAGAAACCTAAATTCTGTGAAAGTTTCTTTGCAGCATTTCTGTGTTGTACTAATAGAGCCAACTGTGCCTAACACAACTAGTATTTAATCCCTTTTAAAAGGTGACTTGATCCACCATTTTTTAGCTTCTGGAAGTCTACATGCAGAGTAATTTTTACCTTAATTTTTTTTTTTTAGGGAGGGTTAATTTATCCTGAAAATAAATTTTAAGCACAGTTTCCTGCACTTAAGTGGTTGCTGAAGTCATTTTTATGGAGTGTCTATAAAAAGTATCTTCTTTAAATTTAGAGAAACTGCATGTATGATACTGCTGTTGATTTGAGGCTAGTTAAAATCTATATGCTTCATCTGAGAAAACAGTATGACTTTTGGGAAATGAAGCAACTTGTAGTGAAGATATGTCTATTTAGTCACTCAGGTTTCTCCTTCCTGCAGTAGATCAAAGGATTAAAGAATAGTTTCTTAAAATAAGGGAAATCTTATCTTGTCCAGCATGTGTGAGAAGCTGAATAGAGGCCTTGGATCATTCTAGAAACTCCTACAAGGTCAGATCTGGAAGAGATTCATAGCTGTATCTCTCTGGCTAAGGATTAGGCATGTAAATTTTTCCCTTTTTCACCAAAAGATGAAAAGTTAAAAAAAAAAAAAAGGCAACTGAAAAGAAAAATTATCTGAGTTTTCATCCAGAAAAGTCACCAGCTGCATTTTGGCATAGTTTGTGATCTCAATAATTGTGGCAGGGACAACACCAGCCTTGCAGGTTAGGTGAAGCTTCTGAAGGCCGACTTGGCCTGTTTCATATGCGGTAATAGTCTGCTGGGCTGGTTCTGTGCTTATCCTTCTGTTCCCAAGAAGTAAGTGGGCTGTAATACAGCCTTGAGGAGCCTTGGAGCATGTAGAAGAGAATTCATGAGGTATCAAATTCACACATGTGTATTAAAGTCACTGTCTGAGCCAAAATGACATAATAAAGTGGGATGATCTGTTTTACAAGGCCCTTGATAACAGAGGAAGTGTTGGATGAAGCCTGTATAAAAGAGATTACTTGAAATTTTGAATCTAATGGGCTGTACAAGAAAGAAGCTCAGGTATACGGTTTGCTGCAAGGAAGAGGGCACAAGCAGTTCCAAGGAAAGCAGCTGAGCAAGTTCAGAAGGCAAAGACATTTGATAAGCAAGTGCAGGGTTGCTTTAGAGCACTGTGTGACCACAATCTATAGTGCCGTGGGTTTGATTGCTCAGTACCGTGTGTGTGGGAAAGTTATTAATTAAAGACTGCAGTTTTGCATTTGGTTGATTAAATTGTGCAAGAGTCCTCCTACAACACCTCAAGATTTTTTTCTTCTTTCTTCATAATATGATGCAAAGCATGCATTTAATGATAAGCAGTGGATCAGTAGCATTCACATCGTGATATTGTTGATTTTGTAATGACATACACTGTCTGGAGGTAAAGTATTCTTCTCAAAAAAGTTCTTAAACTCAGTTGTAACTCCCGTGGTAGTAGTGTCAAGATTTCAATTCCACTGAACACAAATGTTAACTCATCTTTATATAGATTTACTCTCTGTATAAAATCCTTTGTGGCACAGTACACTCACTGATAGCTTTTTGCAATGTAAATCAGTATCTGGGGCATGAAAGATGGCTTGCTGACTGTAAATTGTGTTTCATTAGTTGTTAATGCAAAGTAGTATTATACCACCAAAGTAAAATAAACAGTCTTATTAATTTTAGAGGCAAAATTTATTGTTTTCACGGTTCGTTACGTTCGATAGCGAATGTTCTATTTAATTTTTGCAGCCTAGATTTGCAGTACAGCGCAAGTTAGAACAAGAAAGTGCTAGTAGCTCGTCTTGTCAGTTATATTGAATGAATGCCAAATGTAAAGCTCTAAGTATGCTTTAAATACTTCAAAACTATATTGAAAACTGATGGTAGCATACTGGCCATGTGATTTGCTTTGAAATGTTTGAATTGCTTAGGCTGAATTATGCATCTTATAGAATCCATTGTAATTGTGTATAACGTACAGCTATTGTTGACAACTGAAAAGAATATGCCATAAGAAAGCCTTGAAGCCCTACACCGGCATGTGGTGCTCTTTAGGTGAGGGATGCTATGTGTGGTCTGGATCATATACTTAGTATGAATCTTTTGTAGCATTATACAGACTTTATACAAACTTTAAAATACTTTAAAAAATCTATGAAGAATAAAACAAAACCTTAATGAACAAGAACATGT
>NW_020955228.1:2001957-2003606 GCF_003031625.1 Empidonax traillii | reverse complement strand
AATTTTTCCCTTTTTCACCAAAAGATGAAAAGTTAAAAAAAAAAAAAAAAGGCAACTGAAAAGAAAAATTATCTGAGTTTTCATCCAGAAAAGTCACCAGCTGCATTTTGGCATAGTTTGTGATCTCAATAATTGTGGCAGGGACAACACCAGCCCTGCAGGTTAGGTGAAGCTTCTGAAGGCCGACTTGGCCTGTTTCTTATGCTGTAATAGTCTGCTGGGCTGGTTCTGTGCTTATCCTTCTGTTCCCAAGAAGTAAGTGGGCTGTAATACAGCCTTGAGGAGCCTTGGAGCATATAGAAGAGAATTCATGAGGTATCAAATTCACACATGTGTATTAAAGTCACTGTCTGAGCCAAAATGACATAATAAAGTGGGATGATCTGTTTTACAAGGCCCTTGATAACAGAGGAAGTGTTGGATGAAGCCTGTATAAAAGAGATTACTTGAAATTTTGAATCTAATGGGCTGTACAAGAAAGAAGCTCAGGTATACGGTTTGCTGCAAGGAAGAGGGCACAAGCAGTTCCAAGGAAAGCAGCTGAGCAAGTTCAGAAGGCAAAGACATTTGATAAGCAAGTGCAGGGTTGCTTTAGAGCACTGTGTGGCCACAATCTATAGTGCCGTGGGTTTGATTGCTCAGTACCGTGTGTGTGGGAAAGTTATTAATTAAAGACTGCAGTTTTGCATTTGGTTGATTAAATTGTGCAAGAGTCCTCCTACAACACCTCAAGATTTTTTTCTTCTTTCTTCATAATATGATGCAAAGCATGTGTTTAATGATAAGCAGTGGATCAGTAGCATTCACATCGTGATATTGTTGATTTTGTAATGACATACACTGTCTGGAGGTAAAGTATTCTTCTCAAAAAAGTTCTTAAACTCAGTTGTAACTCCCGTGGTAGTAGTGTCAAGATTTCAATTCCACTGAATACAAATGTTAACTCATCTTTATATAGATTTACTCTCTGTATAAAATCCTTTGTGGCACAGTACACTCACTGATAGCTTTTTGCAATGTAAATCAGTATCTGGGGCATGAAAGATGGCTTGCTGACTGTAAATTGTGTTTCATTAGTTGTTAATGCAAAGTAGTATTATACCACCAAAGTAAAATAAAGTCTTATTAATTTTAGAGGCAAAATTTATTGTTTTCACAGTTCGTTACGTTCTATAGCGAATGTTCTATTTAATTTTTGCAGCCTAGATTTGCAGTACAGCGCAAGTTTGAACAAGAAAGTGCTAGTAGCTCGTCTTGTCGGTTATATTGAATGAATGCCAAATGTAAAGCTCTAAGTATGCTTTAAATACTTCAAAACTATATTGAAAACTGATGGTAGCATACTGGCCATGTGATTTGCTTTGAAATGTTTGAATTGCTTAGGCTGAATTATGCATCTTATAGAATCCATTGTAATTGTGTATAACGTACAGCTATTGTTGACAACTGAAAAGAATACCTATGCCATAAGAAAGCCTTGAAGCCCTACACCGGCATGTGGTGCTCTTTAGGTGAGGGATGCTATGTGTGGTCTGGATCATATACTTAGTATGAATCTTTTGTAGCATTATACAGACTTTATACAAACTTTAAAATACTTTAAAAAATCTATGAAGAATAAAACAAAACCTTAATGAACAAGAACATGT
>NW_020955228.1:1922533-2001741 GCF_003031625.1 Empidonax traillii | reverse complement strand
GAAAGCCTTGAAGCCCTACACCGGCATGTGGTGCTCTTTAGGTGAGGGATGCTATGTGTGGTCTGGATCATATACTTAGTATGAATCTTTTGTAGCATTATACAGACTTTATACAAACTTTAAAATACTTTAAAAAATCTATGAAGAATAAAACAAAACCTTAATGAACAAGAACATGTTCTTAAACATTATCAGTTATTGCACTGTGATGAAAAAATAGCTAAATATGTTGACTAAGGTAATAAGACCTTTTTCGGTTGATAATATGACGAAATGTATTTTATGGAATGTACAATACTATTGTATCTATGAAAAACACTGACTTCCTTAACCATTCTTGAATTTCTCCCAAGGAATGCACTGGAAGAAATGCTGTATAATTTGTGTGACATATTAAAAATGTTTGTTTTGGTTTAATCATGCTAACTTTTGTAATTCGTGATACAAGAGCAACATAAATGACATTCTTAGAATTCATTTTCAGTCTGCTTTTAAAAAAAAAATCTGATTTTAATGTGAAATCAAAACTTCACATAGTTCTTGTATCATTGTTTGCAACACTTTGCTCAGTGCATATGTATGTTCTTGATTTTGCTTCTTTTCCACTTACAGTATATTTTTGACCTTGTTTTCAGTGCTGCGTGTTGGAAAATTGCAGCCTATGATATGCCTAGTTTGTGTTCTTCCTCTACTTTATATACACATACACATATATTTTCAGTTGCGTATTCCTATTATCCTGTCTTTTTGAAGGAGTCTTTTTTATTTTCGTGGTGAAATCTTATTTTTTCCACAGAATAACATTTAGAATTTAGCACGTGGTTGATTAGAGCAAAACAATATTTACTGATGCTTAGAGGTAAATGCTTTAAATACAAAAGAACAGAAATTATGTAAAATAAAAAACCCCCACATGTGCGGTCTTAGTTTTTGAGCAACAGTTTCTGTTATCTTCTTTAGTTTGCCATAGCTAATTGGGGCTCTGACATGTCTTGATGTACGTGTACTATCCCCAGTTACTTAGATAGTATGTTCTGATAAAGGTGACCTCATTAGAAGAAATGTTTTCTTTTTCTTAAACAGTGTCATAAATATACATTGCATTTGTTTAAGGCATCCCACATCTTTGAAGTCAGTTCAATGTACAACATCGTGTCAGCTCATTAACATTGGATCAAAGTGTATATTAAATTTCTGATTAAACATCCCTTCTTTTGCAACTAGGAATAAACACAATTATAACTTCTTCCTTCCTCGTGTTGGTTTAAGACTAACATGTGCCCAATTTTAGTGAGTTTGACTCTTGCTTCTAGCCAGCTGGGTAAACAGACTTCAAGGAAATTAGGTGAAGTTTAGCATATAAGCCTTTTTTTCATAGTATTCAAAACTCCTTACATGTGTTCTAATTAACCTTCTTTTTGTCTGGCTGATGATTAGGTTTAATATCTGTGTTAGACCAGGCTTGTTTAACATTTCAACCAGTTCTGTCCTTGGGCAATTAAAAGCTGCCAGAACAAATGTGTCAAGACAGCTGGAATTGGACTGGCTGGTGATACTGCCTGGATAAAAGAAATCTTAGTGCTCAGTAATGAGAATCAAACATGCTGTGCCCATAAGGACTGCAAATTTTTGTTTGTTTTTGTTTGTTTGTTTGTTTTCCCCTCAACAAAATTAAAAATAAGGTCTGTAAGAACTATTCTTTCTCTTACAGAATATATAGGCAGAAGATACCTGGCAGAAAGGATGTAACATTTATTTCTTCAGCCTTAATTTCTGTTGGATACATTAGAAGTTCTCCAGGTTGTAGATTGTACTTGTTTGTTGGTAGAAGGAATCCTGGCCCCACCACAGTGCAGTCACACAAGTTATGTCTGTGCTACATGGTCGAGTCTGGGTGTGAGTGTGGGTGAGAGTATGTTATGCCCCAGACTCAAACTAATGTTCCTACGTGATAATGAGAGTACCTCAAACTTTATTGTGGTCTGCTGTTCTTTACTGAGTCATCTTGGTTGTTCTCTAATCCTGACTGACTGCATGCTCCATGTGGTCCTTCAAGAGACATATGCAGCTGAGGTACTGGTTTGGGGGGCTCTTTTGGACGTGACATTAAGAGAAGGACTTATGGGACAGATGGTGACAGGTTTGAGTTGAACCCATGCAGCCAGACCACTGCCTTGCCTTGCTATACAGAAAGCAGGTGAGTTCTGGGTGCAGAATGAGTTATGAAGTCGGTGGACTATATGCAAACTTGTATCAGTTCAGTTTGGAAGTGTGGCTAGTTTGGCCTTGAACAAGTGTTCTCACCTAAGTTTAGAAAACTCTGCTCATATGGTTGAATTGTTATCAACTGCACTTCTGTATCGGATGGTGGCTTATAGTTTATGTCATTATTCCATCAAAATAGAATTGTTTTGCTAGGATTTTTCTATATCTTCCATCTCTGCAGTGGAATCATAAAACTTCTTTTGGTTATAGAGAAGAAAACCCATAGCCTTAGACAAGAGCTGGATACAAAATGCAGAAAAGGAAAAGAAAAAAAAAAAAAGAAAATAAGATGGTATTTTAGTGCTATACCTTGAATGTGCATTAGAAGTAATTCTCTAATTGCTTTGTTTTATGGCAATAGTTATATACCTTGGTTTTATTAGATATTCTCCCCTTCAGATTTGCAATAGAAGAAATTTGAAAAGAACATTGTCTTAAATATGTGAAATATTTTAATCTTATAATTAAGTTTCTGAATTTTGCTTTCAAGATTCTGTTTGATAAATATGAAATAAGAAATCTTTCAGTAGAGACAATTCTTCTGACTTAAATGGTAATTACTGAGTGTGGCTGAAGTATGTTGATTACTATAGATACAATTAGTTTTAGTGCAGATGTCTGAATAGAAATGCAAGTTTCTACCTGTTTCATGCATCACAAATACTGTGTTTATTTCTGGGTTTTTTTTCATACTGTAGATGGCTGTGAATGCCCTTCCTGGCAAGTAGTTTGATCTGTGTAAAAGAGTACTTTCCCTGTAGTAACATGTGGAAACAGTTTGATGGAATAAAATGAGAAGAAATTAATCGTAGTTATGCTGAGCTTCTTTTCCTAGTTCATTACCAGACCTAATTTAGACTAAAATCCTTATGAGATGGTTGTGTTTGGAAACATATAAATAATCTTTCATCCAACAAAAAACATTCCAGGATATATTTGTCAACTATGTAAATATGTAAACATATTTGTTAGATACCTAGTTTGTCTAAATTAACATTGATTGTTGTTATGTAGTTCAACACTGTTCTAATGCAATCCTGTATTAATGGAAAAGCAGGATAAAATTTTTTGTGTATCAAATTTACCTTTATAAAACTGACTTTAATGGAATTTCAAGATGGATGTATTTGTCCTATGAAGTGTGACAAGCTTCACAATCTCCAGCAAACAGTTTTAAAGAAGTAAGCTGCTTTGAAATTTTGAAAATGCATTTCTAATGTACTTCTATTTTCAGTGAATATATGCAATGCAAGTTTATTTTTTCTAAGGCAGAGTGGCTAAATTATTTGTTAGTCTTGCTTCAGCGCTATTTTGTTTGTCAGAGTTGAAAACAACTCTGATAAAAGAATTAAAATTTATAAATACAAATATTGCAAAAACATGTAAAAGCATTAAGAATAGGAAAGTTCTTTTAAAGTTAATACTCATAGGCTTACTTTTATGTGCTTGATATCAGGCCTATTCCTAAGTAATTTTAAAACATTGAATTATTAGTTAGGATGATTAAAATATAAAATAAAGCATAAAATGTACACTTAATGCTACTAGACAGCTGAGAAGATAGAAAGCATAGGGAAAATGAATTTTGGGGGTGATAGAGGCTATGAATGAAAAAGAAGACTATTGTTGGTGTAATTAAAAAGTAGAAGGAAGGCATGTTAGAGGGGTGGAAGACTTTGCTCATTTATGACTGCCTTCAGTAAAGTTTTAGGCTGTGATTCCCACTCACTTGAAGTTCAGGGTTGCAGATTGGCCATGTAAGACTTCGTGTGTCTGCATGAGTACTTGGGGCCTACTGGGGACAAGGGCGTGCCAAAGACATAGCATACTTTGTTTTTTTAGTATGCCAGCTTGCAGGATCTGTGGTTGTCTGAGCTTGTTACTACACTGTTCTAAAACAAAAGGAATTGTAGTTGTGGTATTTTTTTTGTAAGGATTTTGGGCCACTGCAACTTTTTTTCCTTTCTAATCTGTGTCATTCAACTTGTTGAGCTTTACAACTGTTTAGCACTGTTCTACTGCTGGCTACCCAATGTGACCAGATCAGCAATGTGGCTCTGTTGGTTTTCATGGTTTTTTTGGAGCTTCTGGCTCTTTGATAACTTCTTCTTGTTTTTTTTTGTTGTAGGTGGGGAGTGTTGGTCTCTGATGAATATTGCACTGTGTTGTGGATATCTGTAAACTGGATAATTTCTTGTGAGATTAACTCTATCCCTTCCTCCCGCCCTTGCCCTGCCTTATTTTAAACAAAATTAAGTTTTTTATTTTTTATGAATTTTCAATAAAATTAAGCTCTACTGCCTTGTGTTAGCCAAGTTGCTATGTTGTGTGTAGGCTTCTGTGGGCTGAACATTCATATTTCATTTTGTAATAAAAGACATCATTAATATTGGATTTAACTTTCCCTGAACTGACTATGCTGTCTGATCTTAAAGCACACCCTGGTTATGGATTCACTAAATACAGACATCTAAAGAGTTTCTTGTCAGAGTGCAAGTATGATAAACTAAGAACAATACAATGTTACTATTTAGTGAAAAGGCGAGTCAGTATGCATTGGATCTCTTGAAAATATTTGTGATATCCTGTTATACTGAAGAGCATGATGCACTTCATTCTCTACCTTTTTCAAGTCACCATTAAATCCTTAAATCTTAAATGCATACTGTGGTCTAGGCAAAAAACTGAATACAAAACAGAACTTGTTTTTTAATGTTTTTGATTTGTGCTGTTTAAAAATAGGTCATAAAAGACACTTATTGTTTCTGAAAGCATCTGGAGGCAGGTTCAGTTTCAGCAGATGGATGGGTGAGCTTGCTTCTGAGTGATATGAGTCTGTCACTTCCCCTGAAGTTTGATGGGATTCTGTATTCTTACAACATTTTAGGATTGTTTTAAGGAAGTTATAGATTAAAAGTATATTTTTTTCTTGCAGTATTTTGTTTGCAAAGGAAAACTAACTGGTTAGCAGTATTCTCTTTAATGCCTGCTGTGCTATCAAGGAATATTTTAAGAGCTTGCCCACTGATATTTTGATACTTTAACTGATTTATTTACCAAAATATGCAAAACTGGGGGAAAGAAGTGTATGCATTTCCTGGATGTGCCAGGTTCACAAAAATTAGTGCTTAACTGTCTTTGGAGTGGAGTGGCTTGAAGGCTGTAAAGTGGACATTTAAAGAAATTCAGATTGACTATCCACATTCAGGAAGGGTGTATGATGCATTTTGTATATGATTTTGAAAGCAAACCTGCTTGAGATCTGGGTCAAAATGATTAGAAATTGGAAGAGGAGACCTCTGAGTAGGAAAATGTCAGTGTAAGACCCAATAGTGCCTTAATGAATTATTGTCCCTACTGTGCCCTAATCTTTAAGTTTCTGAACTAAAAAAAGTCTGTAGCCCTGTCTTAAGCTCCTAAAAAAAAAAAATTCCCTGTTTAATTCATTGCAAGGCTGCTGGGAGTGGAATCCAGAAAAGGCTTTGTGCTTTTCAGAGTGGGGAGGAGGCTTGCACTAACCAGAAGGAAATACCACAGAACGAGACATACATGTTAAACTATGCCCCTCTTTGGCCTTTATACAGGAACAAAACTCACAAAACTCAATTCTTCTGTTTTTACATGCCAAGTCTTATGCTTACACCATGAATGAAGATATCCATGAGCCAGTTTTGGAAGCAGAAGCACGTGCGGCAAGGTCTGTGTAAGCCAGTGTGGGTTTGGCAGCTGTGTTGGCATGTACCAGCAGTGCTGCAGAGGGAAGGTTCCCTGTGTTAGGGACTCAGCTCTCTTGTGACATATGAAAACAGTGCAGGGCATACACAGGCCAGTATTTTCCCTTGCTTGATCCCAGTTCCACCCAGTCTGAAAGTAGCCTTAGGAGCCAATGTAGTTCACATGTCACTGAGGTGGTAGACACAGCCACATCATCTGGTTGAGGGAGCCTATGTGGGTGTGCACTGAGACAGAGAAAGAGCAAAACAACCAATTTCTGTATCTTGTCTCAAGATTTTAAGGTTTTGACTCGGTGCTGCACCTTAGCAGGTATGCTCTAGCTTATGGACTGGGGGCTTTTGGATAACAGCTGCTCATCATATGAAGGTTTTATGTGCAGTAGAAACTTTTTGGCTTTACTAAGCACTAAAGCTCTCCATTCTGCTTTCAGTCATGGACTGAATTGTCCTTTTTTGGAATAAAACCCTTTTTTTTTTCTTTTTTAAAATCAAATGACTGCTAATTATCCTGTTACTGCATACATAGAATTTCTGTCCCTTGCATGTCCAAAAGTCAGGCATGAATCTTATTATTTGTATTTAATTTCATGTTTTCAGTCACTTCTGCTGCAGAAGAAATCGTATTGTACCCAACTTCTGGTTTCTCATTGAAATGGTAGGAAGACAAGTGAGAAACTGAGCCTGCCATACTGGACTCAGTTTTGTTGTAATGTGAAACCAAACTATAGTTGTTTGAAAAGTGCATTTTTTAAAATTTTATGTGATGTGAAGCTTTCAATTACTTGAGAAGTTAATTGAGGGGTTTAAAAAAAATGTTGCATTTGGATTTAGTTTTCTAAATTTTTGGAAGAGCTAGCCCTCAGCAGAGCAGGAGTTGTGGTTTAGTATTGACACAAAGAAACTGATATAGACATTCATAAATTTTTATTGTGCAATAAACCAGATGGCAAGAAAACAATGTGTTTCTGAGTTCTTTTAAGAATACAATTTTTAGTATTCAATTTTATTTAGAATTGCATTTTGGTTTTTTGTTCCTCAGACTGGATGTTTCACTTGTGAGATTTGGTTACGCAAGTCACATTGTATTCTTCCAGCCTGTTTTATGCTTAAAATGTAACATGACATGATTGTTAAAAACTGTAATAAAATATTGGATCAGCCTAAGGAATTCTCTTTTGCCAACTGGTTTTCTGGAATGGTAACTTTTTCAGAAAAAAAATAAATTCAAATATACAGCTAATTACAGAAAAGCTGTGGCTAGCATGCTGCTCTCTCTCTTTTCCCATGACCTTCTGATTTTACAATTTTTGTGAGTGTGTGTGACCAATTAAAATATGACGACGGAGCAAAATAACATAGTCCAAATGCCCAGCAGCTGGGATATAGATGTAATAATCCATGTCCTTGAATCGTAGGAAATAGAGGACAAGTTGCAGATAATTTAGTCTCTCTACTTCTGCTATGCACAGCTTTTGCTCTAAGTACATCTGTTAAATTTACACCTCATTTAATACATTGACGTATTACTAAAATTATAGTGGTGGTTAGTTTTCTCAGTTTGTCTTTTCTATTATAGAAGTAAAATTGATACCGCCTGGGTCAGAAAGAAGAACTAGATTACCTCTTGAGAGACAGTTTTGTGATTTCATAGTTTTACTGGTCTTTCTGTACCACGTTTTGCCTTTGGATGATAGTGTTTTGCTCTGTGTAGTGTTTTATGGAGATATCTCTTTCCATGTATTAGAAAGTAAAAGTGCTTTTCAGATTTTGAGAAAGCAGTTCAGATATTTCTCCTGTCACATGAATCTCTTGAATCTTTTCTCTCCCTTCACTCTGCTCTGGTAGCTCATGCATATCAGAACTCTTTGGGCATGAGAAACTGGTTCACATGTCTGTTCTTATTCTGTAAAAGAATGAACTAAGGAGCTGTGATTTAGAGCTCATAAAGGGCTCAACACTCTGACTGCATTCCCCTTTGTTTTATTGTTGAGTAGTGTGAAAGGGGGAGGGAAGACAACTAGTTCTTTTCTTCTGTACTCACTTTTTTTTTTCTTGTTCTACCACTGTATGCTTATCTGAGGTCAGAAATCTTCTAAGAATGAGCAGGACTCATGTATGAGGGCAGGATTTGCCAACAGAGATAAATAAAATCATTAATAGCAGTGCTGTTATGTGATAAGGGACCTATTCTTTACTGTGTCAAAATTCGTGAAGCCTCAGAAAATCTTCTGAAGAAAGTCTGAAAAATGAACATTTCAGATCTGTACATGTATCTGCAGTAGACGTTTATGAAGGGCTTAAGATTTTGTTTTGTAAATTTGTCCCTCCATGTGTACTTATACACTCTTCCGTTGCTATGTTAGTGTTGAAAGTCTCATACAGACTAGGTGGTATGACTTATTCTTTATGAGATATAGGAAGATAAAGAAGGTAAAAAACGGATTTTAAAGCTTTTTTTTTTTTTTTAACTAAAGCTATGTCATATACATTAATATTCATAACATTGAGGTTTCTCTTGGTGTTTTGTTCCACAGGCAGCAGGAGCAATTCGTCCTCTAGTTTCTACTGTTATTGCCTCTTCTGCAGATGGCTGTTTAGACCACTCACTGGAACGTGCCAGGTACAGAGCGAGTGAAATGCCTCAAGCTTTCTTGTTTGATATAATCTATGAAGCATATCAACAGGTAAGATATTAGGACTTCCTAAATATTTTTTCAATTTAGTTAAAAAGAAAGATAACTTTATCTCTCTTTTTTCAAAAACAGAGATTCAGCATCTGTTTCAGATCACATTAAACTATATGCATATTACTTCTCAGTCTTTTGAAAAATCCTTATTATTCCAATCTATTCAAGTTTGTTCATATCAAATTGCCAAATACAAGAGGGCAGTTTAATTTGTTTCTTTTTGCATATGTATTCTACATAGTCTGATTAATGGTTGAAAATAATGTTTACATAGTCTCTATTGCAATTCTCCATTTTTTTCCCAATATATTACTTTAATTTCACCTATATTTAGGAAAATAAAAATGGTAGGTGGTGTATTAAACCCGACTCTTTTGCCTTTTTCTGCCCTGAAGACTGCTTTCATTTGCCGCACCCTTCATTCACATTTTACTGGAAACACTCCAGCCTTTCGTCTCAGCATTCTACTTCCTTTTCATTCATCACCTTGTGGAAATTGCTTGTCCTCCAGGTATCTTCCAGACTGACTGGAAGCAGAGCATTTCTTCATTTGTCACTTGGAAGGAATTACTTTTCACATTAATGCTCGCAGTCATACTTCCCATCAGTCTTTCATTTCTAAACAAGTCCAAATTTCTGATACTCACTTTCAGAGAGTACAAAGCTTAGAAGTCAGCAACAACAGAACAAATGTGAGGACAGGCAATGAAGAAGAAACTGTTATTTAATTGTTCAGTAATTGTTCTACTGAGAAATGTTGGCACAGACTCCATGTCATACCCTTTATGCTTGGTACTTGAAGCTATTAGATGCTGTAGATGAAGGACCAAAATTAGGAGCTACTCGAGTGATTGGAGTGGCTCCAACCTTTTTACTTCTGATAGGAAGCAGGGAGATGTTCTTGGTGTATATCATGACACATAGCTAATACTTCTGGAGACTCCACCTTGAATGTAATGGATATACCCATGATAAAGGCAGCCTAGATGTGCACAGAACACCCCCCCTCCCCCCCAAACAACCCCCCATTTTTTCTACTGTGTTTGCTCGTAATTTTCAGATGCAGTAGAGCTGGCAAATACATAAAAAGCTCTTGCCCTAAATGCCTCACTCAAAAGACAACTATATTTGCAGTCCCTATGCTCCTCTAAGTAGGATTCTTTTCTCACAGATGTATTCCATCAGCCTTCTTTTTTGTATCCCTACTCTTTCAAGAACAAGCCACCAAAGTTGTTAGAAGCAACCAAAGCTATAGTTCCTTGTCCCCAGTTCCCTTTGCTTTGGCTAAATTCTGGGCATTTAAATGCTCTGTGCCTTGGAGCCCTGGGAAGTATAACACTTCGCTAAAACCTCTCAACTCATATTGTTTTCTAATTATTTATGTTTCAATGGTGTCTAGCTGTCCAAGTCAAGGATTAAGACCCTATTGTTTCAAGAACTGTATAAACAAATAAAAAAAAGATAGATAATTGTCCTGAAAAACAGTCAAGCTACTGTAGGACAGATTTTTGTAGGAATGGATGCAGTTTATGATGCTTCCTAAATATTAACATATCCATAATTAATTCCCACAACAACCTGGTGAAGGCAAGTATCATTGTACAGATGAACAAAAAGAGAAAATAATTTTGTTACTAATGTTGCCAGTCATTCACAAAGCTGGGAATGGCATTCATTTTGACTGACTCAGCATGAGATCATGATTCCACTCCTGTGTATTTTATAAAGTTGTGACCTTTTTGCAACAACAGTGTAGGGAGAAACAACAGTCAAACGTATTCCTTAGAGAGAAACTGTCCATTTGAATTATTGCTTCAGGTAAAAGGCTTTTCAGTTACATTGTGGGTAGTGTGGAATACTGCTTTTAAACTCCATCTCTATTTAAATACATCGTCTGATGCGAATAGGTAGGTTTAGAGTGTTTACTTCCAGAAGTGTTCTCTTCCATGAACATAAGATCACTGAGTATATCGACCACAAAGTTGTAAAATTCAGTTTAAGGTCAGTTCTCTGATCCTTACAGGTTTGCCATCTCTTTTGTCTCTTCTTGTCTGGTAGCAATCTGTGCAGAGTAGACTAGAGCTGTTTCTCCTTTTATTGCTGTTTTAAATTTATTTAGAACTAGAAATTTAGTGCTATTAAAATATGAAAAAATGCTTTTGTATGATCTTTACCAAATTAAGTCATTTCCTTAGAAAACGTTTTCCGTTTCTTACTCAAATGGAAAAAAAAAAATGATAGTAATGATTTGGGGAAAAATACACACCCTTTTGAATCTACTTCAATTAATTTTATGTACAAATACAAAAGACTAGTTTACAATATTATCTTGAAATATATCTGTGTTACAGTAAATCCTCTTTACATTTGGCACCAAAAGTCCAGCACAGATTTTGAAGACATTCAGCCAGGTTGTTCACATGCATTTCATTGAGATACATTTCATTTTTGTGTGCTGGATCTCAATTTAGTTTTCATGCTCACATCTTTATTGCCTGCAACAGACATATTCTAAACAGATCTTTTTCAGATATATGTTACTTTCTGACTTAACTATGATGATGTCAAGATTTTTGGCATCATAGTTGTTAACTTCTCAGTTTATAGTAGTGCTGTTGAAACCTTTTGCATTTTGTTGCTCAAGAATTGCATGCATTCTGTTGTCTTCATAATGGCTTTGGGAGATCATTAAAAAAAACATTCTTCAACACTTGTTGGTGAGGTACTGGATACTGTTAGTTTTTCTCATGGTTAATTTTGAATATTTTTTTAACCATACTGAAACAATAATATAGTTTTATGAAAATATTTCCTTAAAATAATCTCAGACTTTTTCAGTTAGCATCAGTTTTAACATCAGTGGTAAAAGCAACCGTTTGTTTTTTTTTTTTTTTCAATGTCTGCATATATGCTAGCAAGTTAAAAAAAGATGTTCAGATGTCCTATATTTTCACTTTTTTATTTGGGGAATGCAAGCAATTTGAGAAGCATTGTTGTTTCATGCTGAAAGGCCTTTTTTTCATGAGGCAAGTAAGTAGAGGTGCAACAGGGAAGGGAAAGCTCTTCTATGTTCTTCTACTTCAGATGAAAATTGCTCCAATACAACAGGATCAGAAGACCAGTTTATGAAATATCTACTCCTTCTGCTCTAGAAAATGATGCTGATTTTAACATTTTATAAGATTTCTGCCACTTTTAACTCAGGATACATTCTGTCTGCTGTACTGGACATAACATAACTAAAAATGTTTAAAGTCCATATTGTAATTACTCAGCAGTTCAGAGCCCACAGCAGTGGGCCAAAATGATGTCTTGATCTTAAAAGGCCTCACTACTCTGACTTACGTGTCATTATGTAGAATACTTGGCTGTAATAAATTATCAGGCATAGTCTGATTTTGGCAGATACAGGCACCTGATTGTATGTAACCCTGCATAACAATTTTAGTTGCAAATCGCTGTGTTCAGCTTAGGAAATACAGCACTGCTTCCATGCCCTTCAATTTGTAAAATTTATAAAATTTATAAAAGTTATGGCTTTTATTTGTATGATGCATATGTATGTGACCCAAGGTGGAGAAGTGACAGATGCAAACAGCTGCAAGGGGAGAAAGAACTGTATTTATACTGTGCATGGTGTCTTGCAAGCAGGAGGCTTTACCTTAGCCAGGGGTTTTCTTTGAGATTTTGGGTAGAAGGATATATAAATTTCTTAAGCAGATAAATGTAATGTTGCATCAGTACTCTTACTTCTGCCATGTTCTGATTTGTGAGTTCTCATTTCCTGCACAACATAATGATCTAGTAGTGGACAAGTTAAAATTTTTAAAATAAAAAATGTAAGTCTCTAATAACTAGTAAAACCTGTGGAAAAGTTATAAAAAATGGCAAAACCCATCACTTACTTCATAACTGGAACAAAATCAGCCAGTTAGATGTTTTTTTGAATAATTTAGTTTTATTTTTTTAGTAATAATAATTAAATTCCTGATCTTTGAAAATACATGTTTCTTTTCTATTCTTATCAGCCCTAAGGGAAATCAGGAAAGTTAAAGTGTTAATTGAAATCCTCCTCCTCCAAAGATAATAAATAAAGGATGGATTCCTTAGACCAGACTTGTTCATTTTTGCTTAAGATAGTTTCATGTTCCTGTGTAGCTTTTTAATTTAAATAGGAACAAATGTGAAGTATGATCCTGCAAGGGTGGGGAAGACTTCACTTACCAGAAGTCAAGTGTTCCCTGGAGCAGTATGTTTTTAAGGAATTAGAGTATCAGGAAGTCAGGTAGACTATCTTTTTCGTTTAATCAGAGTAGGCTGAGACTGATTTCTATAATATTTGTTTCTGACGTATCGTGAAATGCACAGAGATCTCAGAGATCTTTTCTCTTTAGAACAAAGCATCTTGTTGTGTCATGTCACGTTAGCATACAAAGTAACACAACCAAAATATATATAGGCTGAAATACTCAGACTTAACAAAGCAGTGGACAATTGATAAGTATCTGCTAAAGCAAGGAAGGTAGTAGGAACTTTTAAAAAGCTTTACCTTTCACGATTTGGCAGAGAAACAACTGAAAATGGAAGCAGAAGAGGAGTGATATGTAGAAGATTCTGACCAACTTCTATGTTAGAGATGTAAATAAACAGCCTAGGGAAGATGATTTGATGGTTAGAGGTTTGTCAGCATGAATGCTGGGGGTCACCAATGTGACCAGTCCAGTGAAGCTGAGGACCTTACGAGAAAGAATAGCTTCACACAGCTGAAAAAAGAGGGACATGTTAGAAGGCTAATCTGCAGGAATCCTTCACGTGTGGATGGCACAGCAAAGTGTGATCATTATTTAAAAAATAGAGGGATGAGTTTATAAAAACCTTAATTTTAAGAAAAATTATTTTGATATACAATTTTTTTTCCCCTGCTAATAATTTCTATATTATTTTATAATTATTCTCAAGATCTGCTGAACCTGGGAAAATTTGCCACAAGAGCAACACCGTTTTTTGGGGAGAGTGTTTGTATTGCATATGTAGTTAGTTTAATCATCTGTTGATAGTAGACTTTTGCAGATTATGGAAGTTTATATTGAGCTAATCAGAATGAAGCTGAAGTAAGAAGAAAAAAAGGAACAGGAAACAGGAATACTTATTGAAGGAGAATGAGCTTCAACATGTTTTAGAAATGTTTCTCTGATAATACATGTCTATAACTTCTTTACAGATATCCACACAGATCAGACTGATCTTAGGGATTCTAGCCAATCTATGTAGAAACCACGTAGAGATTA
Source organism: Empidonax traillii (assembly GCF_003031625.1). Lineage (NCBI taxonomy): Eukaryota > Metazoa > Chordata > Aves > Passeriformes > Tyrannidae > Empidonax > Empidonax traillii. Next base: position 1,987,767 of record NW_020955228.1, on the reverse strand, counting down.
TAACTTTTTGGAACTACACTGAATCAATATATCTGTTCATAGCTAACATTAACCGCTTTTTAAATAATAAGCCATCACATTTACTTACAGCGCATTACAGCATCTGCCTGCATAGGAGAGAGCTGCTATATATAAACATAGTAATGACAAGATACAAAACAATAGTGTGTCAGGAAGAATCATGCAAATACTTTGATGCTGAATTCTGGAAGGCAGATGTTCTTCCACTCCCCAGAATAATCATTACAAGATGTTTGCAGATGGGGTTGAGATATTCTGCAAACTGTCCAACCTGGTCATTAGTAGAAGAAAAGGAAATCCCCAAATTGTTCTCCTCTAACAAACCCCTGCAAATGTTCAGGGAAGATTTTGCCAGAGTAAGAAAGGAAGTTGGCTATTGTTAGGGTCATTGTAGAAGTATTTGCTCAAAGTATTGTCTTTTCTGTATGTAAATAATAGGAATTGTATTCCATGTGGATTTTGTAAACTTCTAAAGAGCTTTGTGAAAGGGCACAAAGTTACTGGGATTCTTTTTCAAACGTGTGAAGCATTTTAGTATCCTCTGTAGCAGGGAAGTGGAGTCAGCTGTAGCAGTTTAGCAATATTTTGGCATAGGTCAGGCAAGACCTTCGAGGCAAAATGTCTAGACTGACTTGGGGATTTTCCTGTGGGTTCATTTTTTGTTAAAGAAATCTATGTCTGTTACGTTATTATTGCCAAAAGCAACAGGCGATTAGATGCACAGTAGCAGACAAATTGTTAACTAAGACCTTGGCAACTTTGGGAACAAGGGTCAGATTCAGAATAAGGATTGTAGGGTCAAAATATAAGTGAGACAGAATTTGGGCAGTAATTCTATGCTGGAATCCAGGAAAAAAACACTCCTCAACCCCCTACCAACACTAAAGATATGTGAATCTTCAAGGCACCTCGACCTTTATGTTTAACGTTCACCAAAAGGGAAACTTTGTGTATGTCAAGGCACGTAAATTGTGGAAAAGCGGAACAACTTAATATATTATCTCCTGTAAACATTCACTTGAAGAAATTTTTTTTTCACTTTTTTCATGCAATTCCATTGTGAACTGATGATATGGCTCAGAGCTGTTTATTTTTGTACTGTAAAAACACTGACAAAGAGATCACTATTATTTTTAACATATGACAAGAAGTATGTAAGAGATATAGTTTTTATTATAAGCTGTAACGGGTTGTTTCTTGGCTGTTGTCTTCTTAAAAAAAGCACCAGCATCTTTTATTAAGTGTATTGTATCGTAAGGATGATCATTTTACCTCATTCTTATTCGAATGCATTTTGCAATTTCTGTAGGCTCTCTACCATCCTCAGCTTTGGTCACCCACTTTGCTTTTGTATTTTGTAGTTAAATATTCAGGTCTTCTAAATACATGCCACGTACATTGTTGTATTAGTCCTAATTCTGCATTCCAGTTTGTTTCTATAGGGTTGTTTTCCTTCTCATTGAAGGTATTCTGAAATACTGAATCAAGAAGTGATTTGTAAATTAGACAAGAATGATAGATTAGAATGATAGTAATCTTGTTGTATGATTTGTATGAAGGCATTACTACAAGCCAGTGTTCTTCTCTGTATGAAGTCCTAAAGGCAGTGTTCTTCTGTCTGCCTGTGAAATGTAACAGGTAATTACGGTTTTAGTATAACTACCTAGTTGGTTGGTCCAAGTCAGCCTACTTGGTTAAATGGTTTGTTCCTACCCCTTTTTTTAAGTAGCTGTGTACTATTGGTATCAAGATGGTGAATATCTGTGTTTTTCAATGTGCAATCTAAGCATGTGGAATAAGCTATCAAAAGGAAGCCTTTCTGCTGATTTGTCCATGGGTAATTAGGATTATGATTGTTTGACAAGGAAATCTGTGTAGCTCCTAAATGTTCAAAGAAAATCTAGTTCTTTTTACACGAGAAGTTTCTGCTTTATTAACGGCACTCTTTCATTGTTGTGGTCCATTTCAGCTGGGATTTTATGTCTTGTTGTAGTAACATTTTAAAAATTTATCTGAAATTTCAGTAGAACCTGAGTTCTGTTCATTTAATTCATGCTAAAAATTTTGTTTGTTTGTTTTGATGCAAAATTGCAGTAGAGCTGCATTTTAAATAGTGCATTTTTGCAGAGATTTTGTTCTGCCTTTCTTCATTCGTCTTCAGACAGATGAACACAGACTGTCACTTAAATGCAGGGTTGTCAACCTCACCTAAATGAATATGCAAATTTTATACAGTCTTCAGGTTGTAGTTCTGAGATATTTTCCAAAGAGATCTCACTCCATCTGGCATCTTTTTACCCTGGCAACTTTGTTCTGAAATTTAGAGGAATAAATATTTTTCCCTATCCTTAAAACCTACCCAATTCTACGGAATGCTTTTCAGGGTAAATATGCTTAGTTAATTTTGTCAGTAATGCTTTCTTTTATTTGAAAACTGAAGCTAGATTGGTGGTCTATTGAGAAAACTATACTAGTTTAGATTGCTCTGTACTTGATTAGTTCTTTGGCGCAATGGTAGAGCCAGGATATTGTCTCAATCCCCACCTTGCCCTAATTAATTTCTGCCACAAGAATGTTTGGAAGGATTCTGATGCCTTGCATAAGAAAAAAAAAGGTTTTTTGTTAATGGGATAATTACTTCCATTTGATGTCACTCCTCATCCTGTAAGATCTCACAGCACTTTGCAAATTCACATATTAGCTCTTGGAACTGTTTGGTGCAGTGGTGCAAAGCTTCCACTCCCTGGGTGAAATCTGGCATCTCTGTGGCAGTGAAAAGGCATTTTGTCTTCAAATGTAATTTGGAAGGTGTACATTAAGGAAACACTGCAGTTATTCAAGTTGAAAGTTAGGCTGGATTATGGGAATGTTGTTGTAAGTGTCACTGGAATTACCCTTGGTACGTGTCCTGTATCCACAAGAATCACCTGTTTGGCGCAGGCTCAGAAAGTGCAGAATAGTGAGTGAGAATCCTGGTATCCAGCATATGGGAGACCACTCACCTAAATTGTCATCTTGCGCTTGTTCTGAGATAGTGAAGAAGACAAGGTAGTGATGCTAGAAGTTTTCCTCTCTTTGTTATTGACAGTTTATTGTGTGGAAAGGCAGGGAGAAGGACCAATCTTGCATAATTTCAAGAGGTGATTTTTCTGAAGTAAATTGTTCCAACTGTGAATAGTCTTACCTGTTAAAAAAAAAAGAAAATTAACGTGACCTGAATTTGGGTCACTTCTGTTTCCGAGTTTGCTTAAATTCTCTGTTGGTTTCTTAATTTTAGAACTTGATATATTTAGAAATCTTTTTACTGAGAAAATGTAAACAGTTACTTCTTTACATGTTTTCAGAAATACGTAAATAATCTGTATTTTTCTATACTGGGACAAGATGTTTCTTGTCTTTGTCTTGTCTGTATAGTTCTTTTCCAAGTATTTTTCCAATTTACAAGATAATTTTGAAACAATGAGTCCTGACACAGTATGTGTGCTTGTATATTGTCTTTAAGGCTTGCTTAAGTGTGTTAGAGAGTAAATTACTGTGTCTGTTCTCTTCACTGTGAAGCACTACTGCGTCTGGATGTATGTCACAGCAGCTTATCTGAACTCATGTTCATCTCAGTGTTTCCTCATTCACATTTGCTCCTCTTTGCTGCTTCTGCTATTTCTCATTTAGCTGTGGTGCATTGCTGTAGGCTGAGTGCTTGCTGCAAATCCATTGTTGGATACAGCATTTTTTGGTTTCTATGGTAATGAGCATGGAAAAAAAATCGTTATGAAATACAATAAAAGTAGGCAAATTCAGGTGCAGCAAGAGCTTGTGTCTGCTTCTGTTTTGACTCAGTAAAATGTTCCTGATGATGAATGTTCGTGATGTATTCTGGCCCCTCAGCAGTGGAAACTTGATTTGCAAGGATCTGGAAAAATCATAAAGCTCTGCTTTTGTTAATTAGTTACGCATTTGAAGTGCAAGTGTTCTGATATTGTTATTGAATAGATTTCCGTGGGAGAGTAAAATGGAGACCCTGCTGACAGTGGAAAAAGTGCTAAAGATGACACAGTCAGTAGTTACAGAAGTATAAATTCTGACTCTATACAGGCTTGAATGATACCTGTGTAAAGGAGCAAATCCGAAGATTTTCTTTCAGTTAATGCATAAAGAATATTGATTTTACATCCTTTTTATAAACTAAGGAATGATGAAAAGATAAGGGATGATAGTGCTGTAATGATTTTTTTTTTTTTTTCATCCATGCTTGTTCTGTTGTGTGGTTACTACAGAATCACAGAATCTGCTGAGTTGGAAGAGACCCACAAGGATCATCGACTCCAACCCTTATCCCTGCACAGGACTGTCCCCAGGGGTCACACCATGTGCCTGAGAGTATTGTCCAAACACTTCTTGAACTCTGTTAGACTTGGTGCTGTGACCACTTCCCTGGGGAGTCAACCACCTTCCAGCATTCCACCACCCTCTGGGTGAACAATTTTTCTGGTATCCAACCTAAACCTCCCCTGACACAAGTATAGGCCATTCCTTTGGGTCCTGTCACTGGTTTCTATATATCCATTCAAAATGCTTATCAGTATAAAGATACATTAAAGTAGAGTTCAGAGTATTGGAAACAAGTGAGCATATGGAGTATTAGTAAGTACCAGGGACACACAGGCTGTAGAGCAGCTGCTCTTTTCTCTAACCCCTTGTTGCATGTTTACATCTAAGTAACAATAGTATACCTTGCATTTTAAGAAGTAGGGTTTTTTTTTTCAAAATATTCTCAAACTAATTTTGGAGGAAGAGGAAGAAGAATTGGTGTAATGCTAAAGTTCTGGATCTCTCTCCACCCATAGTATTTTATTCAAACATCCACTCTTGGAAAATAAATAAACAAATAAGCCACCCACAAAAAGTTTCCCAAAACACCTATTAGAATGCCACTGAATATTCTACAGTACAAAAGCATTTTTAAATAACATATTTTCTTCTGTGTCATTTAAAGAGCTAAACTAGTAGTTTTCTTTCTTTTGTGAATATGTTTTGTGCCAATATTTCCAGCTGTTTCCACCATTTCAAATCTGTGGTCTGAAACTTAAACTATGTCTATTGTTTCACAAAGCTATGTGTGCATGTCAAATACAGTTAACTGTACACTGTCAAACTTTATGTTAAAAAGGCTTTCAGTCATTAAGAGACTTTAGAAATAGTAGGACTTTTAAACAGATTTTTGTATTGTAAATTGACTCTAGATGTACACTAAAATAGTACAGAAGACTTAGGATGAGAACGGTTGCACAACTGGGCCAGTAAGAATTTTCCTCACAGATATTCTGGAATTTTTATAGAATCATAGAATAGCCTGAGTTGAAAGTGAACCACATGGGTCACTGAGTCCTACTCCTGGCCCTGCAAAGAACAATCCCAAGAATCACACCATATGCCCAAGAGTGTGTCCAAATGCTTCTGGAGCTCTGTCAGGCTTGGTGCTGTGACCACTTCCCTGGGGAACCTGTTCCTTCCCTCTGGGTGAAAAACCTTTTCCTAATATCTAACTTAAAACTCCCCTGACATTTCCTTAAGGCTTGTCAGTGGTCACCAAAGAGAAGAGATCAGTGCCTGGGCCTCTGCTTCCCCTCATGAGGAAGCTGTAGACTACAATGAGGTCTCTCCTCAGGCTTCTCTTCTCCAGTCTGAATAAGACAAGTGACCTCATATGGCCTCTCTCTAGGCCCTTTGCTATCTTTGTAGCCCTCCTTTCAGCACTTTGCAATAGCTTTATATCTTTCTTACATTGTGGTACTCAAAACTGCCCACAGCACTCATGGTGAGGCCGCACCAAGGCAGAGCAGAGCGGGACAGTCACCTCCCTTGACTGACTGATGATGCTGTGCCTCGATGCACAACTTATTTTTATAGCTCGCTAATAATGCTTAATTTGTTAACTGAATTTCTTAGAGCAACATAGAAGATTTTGAATTGTGCACTGTAAATATGGATTTAAAATTTCACTTGTGAAGCTGTTTAGCATATGAATGGTATATTAACTAAGCTGTTCTTGTGCTGATATTTCATTGTCCTCTTCTGACATCAGCATATCAGACTCGCAGAACAGTACACTCTGACAATGTGTTTAGGTTGAAACAATTACAGATAATAAGAGTGGTAAATGTCATGATATACAAGTGTTAGTGAAATATGGTTTTAATTATTACTCTGCTTTGTGTCGTATTTCATCCCTTGGAGCCGGCAATACCCTCAAGATGCTTTAGCCCATTTGTGGAATTTCTCCACTCCCAACTAATTATCTGTAATTAATATCTTGCCAAAAAGTTGGAGTTGCTTAGTTTTGTCCTAGTTGCATTCATTACCTGTACATTAAAATGATGTAACTTAACGTTAATTAAAAATAAATTCTTTCACAGCTAATTTTTTCTGAATTTTTCTCTTCCATTTTGAAGTTAAATAAAAATATATAGGGTTTTTTTTAATCTGTATGTTATTCACGTTAATAGACAATAGAAAATTTTCCTTCAAAACAAAACAAAAGAGCAATTTTAGTAACAAATATAGAGAATTGAGAGGCCATTTCTGGGTTTATTGGCACTTTATCTCTGGACCTCTTTACTTGAGGGATTCTTGCATTTTATATATTTTGGAGCTAGAGTTCCCTATTCCTTTATACTTTCTGTTGAACTTTTTCATATATTTTTGTATATTTTGTTTATTTAAAGACTATAGATAATTTCTGCTTAATTTTATAATATTCCAAAGTGTCTTTATGAAACCCTTTTCTAAGTTATTCTGTCATCTTGTGTCTCTTTTATTTTGTAATTCAAAGTGCTTGAAGACTTCTGTAGAGAACTATAGCATTTAAATTGCTTTTCTAAGTGGGCTGACAAACTAAAATGACAACAATTACTAATTTCAATAATGTAAAGGTGATAACTGATTTTTGTAAGATGTCTATGTGTGTTAGTAATACAATTCAGATGTTTAGTGCTGATGAATTCTTTGAATATCACTGATGCACTATAAAACAAGAATAAAACCTAAAAATATGTCCTTCATCTGTTTCATTAAACTTGTTGAGGAAATTAATAAAAAAAAGGTCAAGTTGTATTGAAGCACTCTCATTTGGTTCTTCTTTAACTCAGGTTTTTACATTCTTGACCACTTTGAATTCTTGAATCCTGGAGGAGACTGGAAATTACTGGTATCTTCAAAATATAAATTTACAGACACATGGTAAATTTGACACAGTGAAAGGGTTATTTCAGCTTCTGTAAAGGAAAGCTTATGTATTGCAGAGCTAGTTGCCAGTTAACTCCTTAGAGAATGACATCTTGTTTGAGGTTGCTGAAGCTGATAACAACCTACTTGCATAACAAGATGTTCCACTGAAGCTTTTACTAAAGACTCTTTAAGGAAACTTAAAAAGATTTGGGATAAGAGTAAATATTTACCAGAGTAGATTATTTGTCAGAAGATAAGAAACAAGGTAAAGTGCATGAGCAGTTCTCTTAGCAGTAACCACCGGTGGAGTTTTATGATGGCTGGTGTCGAGACCTGCACCTTTATTTTGTTCATAAATAATTTGGAACAGAAAGTGGAGATAGCCATTTTTTTTTCTGTTTACTAGAGATGAGGACTGACTAAGAAGGTTTTTAGAAGAATGTTATTATAAAATTCATAGGTAAGTGCAGATAAATGATCAACCCTTTTGCCCTCCTTTACAAAGTTTTGTAAAACTTCCACACATGAAATGACTGAATAGATGTTGATGTCTTTATGTGTGGGAAGATGTGAGAAGAGATGTGGTGGAGCATTTTGAAGGGCTGAGAAGGTGGGTTTGCACTCCCTTTTCAGTGAGAACAACAGAGCATGTGATGAAAAGAGTGATGAATCAGATGCGCCCTGATGCAGCTGCTAAAAAAATACTGCTATTCAAAAAATAATTGGGTGAATTCAGGATTCCTGTAATTCACTGAACACTGTTAAGGCAGTCACTTCTGGTTCAGTGGGTCCCTCAGGGACTTTTTATTTTAAGGATTTCCGAAGACAGAATAATAGCTTTATATGGGGCCAAGGGAGTATTCTGGGAAAATAACAAGATATGATTGCCTTGTTCTTACTTACTGTTGGCTATTCACTCTCTATTAGAGACTGGATACTGTTCCTGCATTTTTACCTGTGTTTTGGCTCAGGAGATTCTGCTCCCAACTTAGTTATTCATTAATAGGAGTCTTATAATCAGTACTTATAGGAAGCTGAACAGCTTGGGAAGGGTGTGTTGAGAGAATAATGGTTTTTCGAAGTGAATGAAAAGTGGGCAAACTTTTTTTTAAGCTGTTTGGGGTTTTTTTGTGTTTGGTTTTTTTTTTTTTTTTCCCTGCAAGGCTCATGAAGCACCATGAGATGTTGCTATTTTTGTGCAGCTAACTGGAAAAAAAAGATAGAGGGAATCACATAAAGAATACAGAGGTTCATAGTTACCACCATCCTTTTTTTGATGATGCAGCAACCAACGCAGACATGGAATTTGAAGTCATGCTTTGAAAAGTCATGAGTTTATTAACTTGTTTCCGTACTTTAAAGGTTTGTCACTGGAACATCAAGGATGTCTTTTGGTCAAGCCTCCCTCAACTCCATCAGAAATTTTTTTTATACATGTAACTTCTTATTAATTTAGTTAACAGTGTAAAGGTTTAGCAAAATACTTGCAGCACCTAATTGAATTCATCTGTGCTTATAAAATGTTTATTTACTTATGTAATACTTATCTGGATAGCTACAATTTGGCAGGATCTTCTTGGAACCGTTTTTATTTATTTCTAGTCCATTCTGAACCTACCTACCTAATACAGATGTATTATTCCAGATAGGACTGTTGAGATCTAAGGTTTAATTAATGAAAGCAAATCTGTTACAGCTTAAAAGTATAATTTCTTTAAGGCTAATTAAGGATGTTTTTTTCTTTTTTAATTACTACAGTGTACAGACTATGACCTGGATTATGGAACTGAATGTTTGCATCTGGCTCTGAAATACTGTAAAACAAATGCCAAACTTGTTGAAGGAACAGCTGACCTCTGGAAGGTAAAGGCAATAATAATATCTAGTTTTTATATATAATTTAAAATTAATAAAATTTGCATATTACTATAAAAATTCAGGTGTGTTTTCAATTGTAAGTCAGGTTTTTCTCTTCCAAATTTTATAATTGGTTTTGTATCATCATGACCTCTTTTTAGAACTTGTTTTTATAGACAGACATGGGCAGATATAACAGGAGATAATCAATGAAGACAGTATTTTTCTCTTAAGTAGGAAAACCAACTAGGTATTTGAATAATCTGACAATCTGTAAAATTATAAATCCATAGTCTCCAAAACTAGAAACATTATTTTATGATATGAACTTTCTCCTGCTACTTCTGTAACTTTTGTCTATTTCTCTCCAATTTTCCTATGAGGATATCACTCTTTCTCTGATGCCAAATACCTGGCTATCACCAATTTTTTAGAGCAGTTCATTACATGCAGTAACAGTGTAATATTTAAGATCTCTTTAAAAAATCTTTAAAAAATTGTTAAATATCATTCACCTTGTCTGGTAATCTGTAGGTTCCTGATGACTAACAAAGCAGGTGTGTGTAGAGGTGCCAAAGTATATATCCCTGCTGCTTGAAAGTATTGCATTTCATTGTTTTGAGTGGTGGGACATTATTCTTTCTCAGTAGCTATTGTGTCATGGAATTTTTAAGAGTTTATTTTATTTTATTCATTACCACATTGAAGGATCTGGAAGCAACTCAAATCACTCCATCTCTCTTTGACAGTAAATTTCCTCCAAAGGGACATGATTTCTAATAGTATGACCATAAATCTTAAAAAGAAAGGTAATTTCCTGAGTCTGCAGTGCAAATTTCCTGTGCAATTTAACAGCAAAATTTACTTGTGCATTGGTTGAATACAGAAACTTCTTCCAATACCTTGCTGGGACATAGTCTTTTTGAAACAGTATATGGTCTCTTTTCCTATTTAGTCTTCTAAAGGAGAGATTATGTCATGCATATTTACCTGACATAATTTTTTGGGTGGTTTCATTGGTCTCATTTTAAGGCATGATACTTACATGAAGGGTAACAAAATACACCAATAGTGTTCACTTAGCTCTTTATAAAATGTTTGTTTAGTTCTGTCTGGCCCTTCCCCACCCTGTCCTTCTGTTCTTTGGGCCGAACAAGCCAAGTTCTCTCACACCAGCTTAGCAGCCCTCTGCTGGGCTCTTTGTGTTTGATTTTCCTCTCCCCTATCCAGTTGAAGAGGGGAGTGACAGAGTGGCTTTGGTGGACACCTGGGGTCCAACCAAGGTCACCCACCAAAGAGTCCCAGTGCTGACAGTGTTGTCAGAGTGTGACCGTAGCAAGGGCACCCATTTCTGTGCAGATCCTGTGCTGCAGGTGGTGCAGAGCAGTGAATGTGCTGTATATGGTATGCACAAAGGTGCTGGTGCTGTGTCATTATAGTATCTGTACCTTCTCATACACTATTCCGTGTCTGATTTTGTAGCTAAAAGTCATTGATGTCTTCTGCCGCTAGTGGAGACATTAAAAGGCAAAGGCATAAGAATGAGAAGGTCTGTGAAATATTGCATTGTTTTTGCAGAAAATACTTTTATTAGATTAGAAACTATGGAGGAAGATAGCTTCTTCTTTTTGAATAGCAGCCAGGTGTTGGTCAGTCTGTACCGAGGTGTTTGGCAGGTGACTTGGAGCAATACCATTCAGGAAGAGAACAGTTGTGCTCAGTCTGTGCAGTTTGACAAAGTGCACAAGACTGACACTTTTCTCAAGTGGTCCTTGCCTACAGAATAGTTAGGAACTGTTGCTCTTTGTTACTAATCATGCTTCAGAAACACAACTGTCTTTCCTTAGCTGTAATATATTTTTGTTTTCTTTTGTTAGGTTTTTCAATGCTGAGATAAATGGTATTTCATATGCCAAGAACTGATGTCCTCCCAATGGCCCCACTCTTATTTTTTCAACATGAGGCAAAAGGATATTCCATCTAGATAAATAAGAACTGAAACAAATAATTGTTCAGTTAAAGTTTCAGAGGATGCGTAACTGAAAATCTGTCATCATTTAACAGGTGGAGGATAGTTTCTAAAGTTCAAGTATTACAAACCAGTTTCATCCTATGAGGATCTTGAATCTTTAAAGTGCAGATTAGATATTTGTAAGAATTCAGTTTATTTACTAAGTGCACAAGCTACATAACAGTAAATGACTCAAACCTGTGGGAAAAAGTTGTGTCTGCTTATATGTTGTCTTCTTGAATTAATACTGATTATTCTACCTGAGCACTGTCTACTTGTACATTAGGAAAAGGAACATTTCAAAGTCATCATTGGAGCTAAAGCAAGACATAGTGTATTTACTTTCTGGGAACAAATTGCAAAATTAAAATAATTCTTTATAGTGACAACAACCAAGCAGGAACATTCAAATTACTTCAGTGTTATAAATATTTATATGTTCTATTTTAAAAGTGGTTATTACATAGCTATTTATAAGATATTGGGATCCAGATGGCAAAAAAAAAAAAAAAAGGAAACAGAATGAGAATATCAATACCACATTTTCAGTTTCTCTGTGCTTGCCACCTTTGAAGCAAAATTACCTTAAATATTCTGGGGCAATATGCTCTTTAAGTATGAAATCAACAGAATGTATTTGTTGGACTCTAATATATATATGTGTGTATAACACAGATGAAAAAATCAGTGTAAGAACGTTTTTAAAATATTGACATGGATTTATAGACTTAATGCTGACAGAGCAAAAAATCCTCACCATTTCTAAAAAACAAGATTATTTTATAATCCTACAAAAGTATTCCATATGAAGGAGATCTGTATGATATCTTAGTATAAGGGAGGGGGAAAGCTTCATTAAGCTAAAATGCAGTAGTTTGTGTATGTGCGATCATAACTTTATTGTATTTGTTCAGTAAAGAGTTATATTTTTGCATTTACTGTACAGTTTTGTAAATCTGAAGTGTTCATCAACCTAAATTAGTACGAAGAAGACTTTTAAATATTGAATAGGAATAACTTTGGGGAACTTTTAAAACAACATCTTAGGTAGTGAAAATTTGTAGTATGACAGTTGAGAGAGAAGGGTACAGGGGAAAACAAAACAAAAAAACCTCTTATCTCATGATTTTGAGGCTTTATTAAATAGATAAAATAGATTGTTTATTATACAGAAAAGTAGAGATATATTTAATAAGTAAGACTATTCTGCCTTTGCTAAATAAGCAGGTCATGTTTTCATGTTCTGTGACTGAGGTATTTGTGTTGAGTTCTAGTATTTGGTCAAGATATTCTGAATTGATATTCTGAATTTCAGAATGTGATATTCTGAATTGCATCAACAACATTCTGAAAATCTTGGAACATGGGACGCTCAAGAGGAAAAAATGAATAATAGTATTGTCACGTGAGGAGTGAGAATCTGAGTTATTAGAAGCCTGTAAGTTTGATATTGATCAAGAAAACAAAAGGGTATGCTTCCATGGGCAAAACTTGATTAATAAAGAGTTAAGGAACTAATGCAATTAATGTCAACCAACATGGAATTTACTTATTTTGTGAAATTGACTTCAAGACTTTATTACAAGATGATGATTTTGACTGATAAAGATAGTAATACTGATACAACACACAGTTGGCAGAAGTTTGACTTGTTACTGCATTATATCTTAATTAATAAAAGGATGACTGTAGTTGTACTAGTTCTCATTAAATAGATGAAACATTAGATAATTGATACATTTCAAAAGACAATTCTTACCATATACAGTTCTGTAGAAACTGTTATTGTCTTTAAGGTATTTAATATCTGTCTGATAAACTTTGCAGACAATGATTTAATGATTTGTAAATAAAAATATAATTAATCAGAAGTAACCTATTGATAAGGATTGTATAGCAAATAGTTTAAACAAAAGGTATTCTTTTCATTGCATCCAAATATATAGAAGTGTTTTTAGAAACAAACCAAGTATAGATCTTATTTAGAGAATTGTTCTTGGAAGGCAGTGACTTTGAAAGTGGTTTAGAAATCACAGAGGATAGCAAGTTTTCACTATATATGGGCAAAATATTTTATGTCAACCATTGATATAGAAACAAGAATATGAAATTAGAGATGTTCTAGTATTACGAATGCATCTAGAATACTATAGTAAAATCCAGGTTCAGGCTCTGAGCAACTGTTGATAAGTAGGGAGTGTTCAGAGATGAGTCTGAAAAAAAAAGATTAAATTTTATAACTATGTAGAGATTTAGATTAGTAATGCAATAGAAGAAAGGCAGAAATGGATGAAGTAGAAATCTGTCTTCTACAAAGAGAAATTCCATGCACCGTTTTTCTTGCTTTGCTTCTCCCCCATGCGCTTTCCCCTGCCATGATTTTTTGCACCTCACCTGTGAAGAGTGAATAATGCTACCTTACTTTCTGGTAAAGAGTGTCAAAGTATTCTTCCTCATTGATTTGGCTAAGTCTAAATTGCTTCCAGCTGGGGTGAACCTAGAATGCAAATCCTCTTTAGTGAAACTAGAGGTAAAACAGTACAGCTGCCCAGGACAATTAACTGTTGTGTTGACTAATCTCCTAAATTGTTTGAAGCACATTCATACTAAAATAATCAGTGGTTTGATTTAAACCAAAGGGTGTATCTGCCCTTTTGTCTGCTTCTTTGAATAAGTATTAGCTAAATTGCAAGAACATGTCTTAATCAACACAAGAAAATCCAGAAGCACTGTGAATATTCAAGAGAAACTTTGGTTTGATTTAGCATCTTAGTCATTATTGAAAGGAGGGTAGAGAATCTCTCCCTCCCCGACTGGTAAATGATGGTCACCTATGCTGTCTGGCAGGATTTTTCTGTCAACTTTACTATGTTCTTAAAGCTTAAACTGAAATTAGCTTATAGGATCAAAGATAATAAAAGAAATACATATGGAGAATGGGATACAGTCTCAGATGATTTATTTCTTTAGGAAGCCACTCTAAAAAGTATTTACTGATGTCTGGCTCAGAATTTCAGAGGGGATTTTTTTAAAGGTTCATTCTTACTTTTTTATTCTTTTCTGCTGTTTTCTTGAAGACTGTACCTAATTTTTTTTTTTTTAAATCAGACTATTTAAAAGTACTTTTGCACCTCAAAGAGATTGTGAACCTTAGAGTATGTGAGACCATTTCTGATAGACCTTAGTTTTATTTCTTGAAAGGTTTTTAGTTGATAATCTGTTACACTTTACTGAAAGTTCAGTGTAAAAGCTCTCTGAAAACTTAATATAAAGAAACTTTGCAACAAAATTAGTCACTCCTTATCCTTAAAATTAATTTCAAGACCTTGATTCTTCCCAACAGTAAGTAGACATGTAAATGTTTGTATGTAAACTCAGACACCTACGATTTCTCAGGCTAGATTCATTCTCTGGCTGCATCCTCTGCAGGACAAACTGTATGGAAGTAAGTTTTTAATTTAAAAAGAATATAATACCTTGGGGAAGTGATGAGGAAGGTAATATTATTTGTCTGTTTCTGACTACAATACAGAGCTTCATTATTGAGATCAAAAGAAAAATGGCTACAAGAATCTTTATGGTAAAATCAAAAAATCACTTATTTGGAGACTGAGATGCTGATACGTACAGTGGTGTCCTTCTGCTGTAAGATTTACTTTGCAGCACTAGAGCTGCAAAGAGGAATCCATCCTATGCAGGTCATTTTGAGAAAAAAGGTTCTTCGGACTCTAGGGAAACAAATGCAGAAAATCCAATAAAATTTTATTTAACATAAAAGGAAGTTACAGTAAAACCAAATACAATTATTAAAGAGTTATGTCAGTACAAGTCACTGTATGTCATTGTGAAGAGATTGCTAGCAAAGACTGGTAATGTCTTGGATAGGTGCTGTCTTTAATTTTCCATTACTTTAATTGCAAAGCTGTCAGCCACCATGAGGGTACAAAGGCAGATATTAAAGGTGTTTTTTGCAAGTACCAGGTAAATACTCAGCATCTTATTGTCCATCTAACTTGATCTGACGAATACCTTCAAGAAGATCTTGCTGGTTTTTAATTCTCTGAAAGCTCACTCAAAGCCTCCTTTCTGATCACTGACTCCCACTGATTAATTGGACTCTCATTAACAGTAATTGTCTTGCACTACTGAAAAATTGCACCTATATTAGTAAAAATAATAACTGGATTGCTCCTTGTTTGTCATTTGTATGATCTCAAGTCCTATTAAAAGTGAATTTTTTTGGCAATAAAATTAGAGAAAAATGAATGTGTGAAAATAGATGCAATATCATGTGTTCATGATTCTTCAAAGAACTGAAAACAGTTTTAGGTTTCAAATGAGTTGTAAGCAGATTTAAGTATTTAAAAAAAGGTTTCCTCAAGTCTCCAGTAATTTTGGCAACCTCTGTTCTCATAACTTGCCAGTGGTATTTTACCAAAATTAAGAAATTGACAATATCATTTGTTTATGGTATTTAAAATGTAAAGAATTGCCTTCAGGGCATTGTTTTATTGGTTTTGCATTCCTTCCTGCTGGGTTAAAACTAATGAGGCTTGTCTGTCCTTTAGGTGACCTACAAGCGGGATCTGTATGCAGCTGAATCGATTATTAAGGGTATGTGTTTGTCCTTGTGACTGTCAGTTTGCATATTCCTGAGTCTAATTAAGAATCTTGTGTGCTATAATTTGAAATGTCATTAAGGAAGGTTTTGTGATGGATGAAATGTGCTGAGGCAAGTTGTTTTAGCTTGTTCACTGGAATACTTGTATTATGCATATTTACCTTTATTTACTTCACTTAGAATAGAGAACCTTATAAAAAGCTGTGTATATTACAGTCAAACAGAGATTAATTTTGAATGGCTTTATAAGGAATAAACAATTTATTTTTTTCTTTGCTTTGCAGATCAATTCTGAAAATGTTCCATCTTTCTCATCTAAGTAGTAGACTGAAAATTAAACATTAACTCTTTAGGGCTCTTTACTGTCTTACAGCCAGTTGTTACCTAAATTAATACATCAACTATATGATATTGAACTATTTCATTAATTTATAAGTATTTTGTTGAACTGTTTTTTAACATTTTTATGTACTAGTAACAGTGGTTTCATAGCAGTTCAACATAAAGACTGGATTTAGCCTTTATCTAGATTGTTTTTAGAATGAGTCAATATAGAAAGGAAGAATTGCCAAGTACTGCATGGTTAATGAGCACACGCATGGTTATTGTAAACTGATAAACAGTGATTCGATGGACTCTTACCTGACTCCTTGTTGAGAACCGAGGGATAAAACCGCAGAAACTGAAGAAGAGAAAGGGACTTACCTTGGGATTAAAAATACCTTTCCAGAGAAAAGAATGTAGTTCCTGTTTAAGAAAACTAGACCAAAACCTGTGTGCTATTAGGGCATGGTGAGTGACTGGCTCATTGACATCAAGTGAACATTGTTCACTTCGATGTCTCACCTGTTGTTACAAGGTCCCATAATGGTTTAGCTTCTGATTTGGGTAAATCAGGCCATGCTGAGACCGGCTCTGTCACTGCAGACAAACCAGAAAGCTTAAACAGAGCTCAGACATTGCTGTGGTATTCTCTTATGCTGCTTATCTAGACCTCCAGGTATGCAATGTTTGAAGTTTTTGGTTATTATAGTAGGCGAAGACCACATATTATATGCATTTTTAGAACCACCTGACTGAGTTTTTTAGGCACAAAAGAAGAAAGGGCTGTGAAGCCTTGGAAGTTCTGGTTCTGACAGGAAATGAGGAGCTTCTGTCTTTATAGCTAGAAGCCTGGAATTTTTGAAAATATTGTTTTGTATAGGATTCTTAGAGGTTCCACGCTCCTAGCTATTCCCCTCTGCTCAGCACTGGTGAGGTCACATTTGGAGTGTTGGGTTCCCCCAGCAGGAAAGACATGATCATTCTGGAGACAGTCGTGCAAAGGGCCATCATGATGATTAAGGTAGAGCTCTTGTAAATGATGCATTCCTACTTGTCATTCCCCTTCTGTTCCATGTAGAGAGCCTGAAGGAGAAGTCCTGCATGACTCTGTGAAGCAGAGTTGGAAAGTACGAGCTCTTGGAACGCCACCTTGCCTACTGCCAGGGTTCTCTGTAGGTGTCCCAGAACCTCAATGTATGGGCTAGGAGGGTGTAGGGTACAAAGGGCTTGGGCCTCACACCAGATGCGCACTACTGTTGCAGTCTTCACAACTGATTTCTTTCTTACCAAGTTACCCAATTTACTGTGCTAGGTGCACGTGTTATCACTGGATGAATTCAGTAGTGATGAAGAACTTTTGAGTGTATGCATTTAATTTTGTGACTACAATTCCAAATTTCATGTAATCTACAGTTTATATTTATTAGTCATTGAAACTTTTGGTTTCCTTCAACAGTTCAACAACTCTCACCTTGCTAAACTTGACTCAGATGGAAATAAGAAAAACATACATGCCTAAAGACATTTTTGTACTTTAGCTATTTATATGTATATATATAATTCTTTTTTAAGGCAATACAAAGAAACATTTCACTAATGTAAATAGACTAATGAGGGTTTTTTTTGAGACTGTTTTCTTAAAACATTTCTTAATAATTTGTTAACTTCCTCCAGTCTCTTTTATAACCCTATTATGAAAGTCGGAATCCTAACATCATTTGTTTTATAAACAGCAAATGTAATACTTCTATTTAGTTAAGCAGGTATAAACTTGTAGAGTATGCAGACAAGGTGGCACACGCCTATTTTTAATAGTCTTGAAGTAAGAAAACATTGTCTTACAATAAGTGTGACTCATCTAGAAATGTAGTTAAGATCAGGTTAATACAAAACATCCTAAAAAAATTCCATTAGGACTACTGCCCTCAGGGTAGGTATCTTCGAACTCTAGTTCCAACATGTAAACTTTAAATGGTGCTTCTCAGTAGAAGTTTATAACTTAAGTTTGACTGTCTCTCCTCCTTTTTGTAAGGGCCCTTCTTTTTCAATGACTTTTTCTTAAGAGACTTGCAAATTGGATATTTTACCCTTACATTTGGCTAAAGAAGTGTCTGTTGATGTAGGTGCAATTATGTTTTTGCAAGTGCCAAGAAAAATATCTTAATGCTTTCAAACTGTTTATGACTCTTGGGAACTACATATTATGATTTGTGTTCTGTGAAGAAATTGTGTGACTTTTTATAAAAATAAAAATTGAGGTAAGCATTGTTTATCAAAGGACAGAGATCTTACATGAGGTAGGCTGCATTTTCATGGGCATGCTCATAAACCAGTGGCTGTTCTCTGCTGTGAGGCAAAGCAATAGACTGGCAGGTAAGGAGATGCTCCTTGGAATAGTTACTGTCAGGAGGAAATAACCCCCTTTCTTGTCTTCTACCACAAAATCTTCCTTTCTTTCTTGTATACAAATATTGGTAGGGGCAGTGTCAAGTTTGATTTTTAGTTTTTGGGGCTCCAGAAACATGTTGAGTGGGTAAAAAAAAATTGTTATATATTTTTGGTTACCTATGTTGTTTGGATAACAGTTTAAACTCCTTCTGTTGAGCAGGAATGAACTAAATGGTCAGCAGTATTAATTTAATTTTTCTTAGGTTTACAGTGGTAGCATCTCATAACAAAAATATTTCTAAAGATGCCAGGGGGAACCATATTGACCAGTCAAGCCATTGCTATGTAAAAAGTGAAAATGGGATTCTGGTAAATTATTTTATTTCTTTGAATTCACTGCAAACTTCAAAATTTTGATAAGTAGGATGTGCTTCCAAAATAGTAGGAACTGTAATGGCAGAACAATAATGATGTGGTATGAGCATATGTATGCAAAAACAAGTATATATATACAGATATATGTGCAATTAAGAGAAAAAAATTATGTCTGTAGGCTAAAACCTATTTGCCATTCAGATGCATTTTTTTCTTATGGCATTAATTCCCTAGGATATGATACTTATGATCTTTATTCAAACAAAGCATTATTTTAATTGCTGCTTGTTTGTGGCATGCTTTTCGGGGTAAACTTTTAAGTGTTTCATTACACTACACTTAATACACTATCTAACTAAGGTAGTTAGTTCCATAAACATGCACACATTTTAATGTGTGTTTAATTGGGTAGGATCCTAGGATAAAGACCGTGGCAGGTCCTTATCAGGATATCAAAGAGGGGCATGGAAAACTTGAAAATTAATTTTTCTGATGGAGGAAAAAAAGAAGGAGGTGTAGTGGAACAAATTCTGAAATTCTCTATCAGATTTAGCTTTAATGAAAGAAAAAAAGAAATTCCTGATAGTGAAATTTAGTGTTTAAATTTGGCAGTGCAAAGTTTTAACTATTTTTTATATTACGCAAAAAATATGCCCTGAGTGGATGTTAAAAGTGATGAATTAGATCAAATGTGATCCATGTGAATGGGGAGCATTACTCCATAATCAGGTACAGCTGGAAAGAAGCTGAGAGGAGTATTGGGAGAGGAGGTTTCCAGGGAAATAATAATTTAAAGTAAGTAGAGGACAAGGAAGCCAAAGCAAGATAGAGAGTTTAATATGTAATGCAATAGTGAGAAAAGAACAACAAAAAAAAAATGGTTTGGTGGATGACAAGGAAATTATGGCAGAAAGTAGAGAAGTAAAGTAGAACAGTGGTGCATTGTAGGGGGACAAAAGGTAATAGACAAAAACTGAACCAAGTGAAGTTCCAACTCAATAAAAGGGAAAAGCTCTTTCACCATGAGGACAATTAAGCAATGAACAGTTTGCCTGGAGACATTGTGCAGTCTCTGTCTTCAAAGATTTTCAGGTGTGGGAGGGGCAAGGGATTGAGTGACCAGGCCTAACCTCATGGATGATCCTGCTTTGAGGAGAAGTTTGGACTAGAGACCTTCTGAGTTCCCTTCCAGCCTCAATTATCCATGGTCTGATGGAAAACAAAATGTCTTTAGCTGACTATTAAAATTCTTTGTGGCATGGCCACGAGGTGTCTTTCCAAAATGGCTGTTTTATTCACTCAAATAGAATTCCGAAAACCAGGAATGAAATGCTGCATGCAGTTAGCTTTACTGTCAGGCAGTAGAATTCATGGAATCCGTGGAGTTACCAGCCAGCACTCCAGATGTGCTTGCTGTGTTAACCGTGATTAGACTGAGTGACAGAGCTCCATCAACTTACCAGAGGTGGGACACAGGCAGTCTTGGGGAGGAAGGTTCCACTCAGTCTTCCTTCCCTCAATGCAGCTAAGGTACAAACTGTCTAAATTAACACTGAGATCCTTTTTGACCACTTGAAATAGTTTGGATTTAAACGGGAGATGAGTTTCAAACCTCAACTAGAACATAACTGTTGCTTTACTATGCTGACTTTACAAATGATGATTTCCCAGCCTTCCTTTGTACACTTCATTGGTCATTTAAAAGCATGCAGTATCTTTTCAATTTGTGTATTATCATTATTTTAATGGTCTCATACTTTAATAATAGACTTTCCCCTTGGAACATTACATTCCTTCTCCAGACTGAAAATACATTTTTCCACACTTCATTGAATTTTCTCTTGTCTTTATTAAATCCTACCTGAATATCTTAGTCACTTTTTTGGTAATTGCCTCTCTCATTTGTTGAAGGGAGTTAGAGGTCTAAGAGGGCTGGAGAAGGGAGTGGAATGAGTCTTTATAGCTTCAGTCTTTGAGCAGCCTCTTGTGAGATTACTTTTGACACTTACTGTTGATTACAGACTTATTTTTAAAAGAACTGTCTGAGCCTAAGTTATGGTGCCTTTTGGGGTTCCACAACCTTCTTCCACATGTGCATTTTTGTAATAGTTCCAATCTGACCTTCTTCATTAAATTACTTAGTTCAATAGAATCTGAATTCTTGAAATCTGATATGCCAGTCTGGCTTATTATGTATATCTATCTTGTATCTGCATTCCATATACAGTACTAAATTCGAGTGACTCTTGCTCTGATTTAAATCTACCCACTGGTTTCTTTCTGGTGATAAGAAATTAATTCAATATGGTTTCCTATTGAACCATTTTTCAGACAGTAAAATTATTCTGTATTAAGTAGAAGACAACTGTGATGCATGTTCAATAAATTTTTTTGCCTCGTGAATCTATGGGAAGATAATTTCTCCCACAGTTGTGGTATCCTGTGATTTCCAGTCCTGTGAGAATTGGCCATGCATTTTTTTAATTCTCACTTTCATCTGGTTGTGATGGTTTATAAGCAGATGTTGATTATTCTCTTTCCTCCTCCCTCCCCATTCTTGCTAACTGAATATGAAGTCAGTTGCTACCACTGTTTTTGTTGTCACATTATAAATATTCAACATAATAAATACCTGTGATTCAAAAAATCATTCTAATTATGTTTTGGGATTCTCAGCGGTTAATTCACTTTTCCTGCTCACAGAAAATTTTTTGAAAGGTAGAAGACACTTTCCAATAATGTTAACTCTACAACAGCTTTAAAATTAATTTTCAGATCTTTATGTCTATTTTTGTAAAGAAGACTTAGAGTTTACAGTAGAAAGTGAGTTGTTTACTTAAGTAATGCATCTGAATGAACTTATTGTGTGGTATGTAATTATAAAAAAACTTTCCACATGCAAAAAATATGTATCCTTATATTCAGACTTGTTTGAAGAGGAGTTAGACCATATTTTTATAACTTCTCTTATGTCTTTCACTACTAATTTATTTTGTGGTGGTGTTTGGTATATTTCTGTCCCTGAAGTTTCATTGAAGTCTGCTTTAAACATAATTAGACTTTACATTTGTGAAATTTCTCTTTGCTTATGCAGCAGCTACCCCAAAAACATTGGAAACCCTTTATTTTACTCTGCATAATAATTCAGCATTTAAAGGATAAATTTCTGAATTACAGCTGAGAATTTCAGACTTTAATTATTTTGACTTGTTTGCTTAAAGAAAGGAAAATGCTCACCAAATCTAATACCTGTAGCCAATAACCAGAGAAAATACTAATTTTTGGAACTATGGGCTTTGCAGAACAGATCAGGCAGTAACTTGATAGCGACAAAATACTGTATTTTCCCCCACCAATAAAAGATTTAGGCCATTGGCCATTCCAAGATCTTTGTCACTTCTCTTCAGCCTCTTTGAAGCTGAGGTGAATAGTTATATCTGCTGTCTCCCTGAACAGTATTTTCAATATACTTTTTGGGGGCTATTTTGTAGTGCATATTGTTGGGAAGCAAATTTATGCTATCCCCTGGGTTTTTTGCCCCCCCTTTTTTTTTTCTTTTCTCACTATTGCTGATACTGCATTCAGTGATCTGTTGAAGTGATAAGTCATATGAACTTTTAAAAACGTTTTCTTGATTGTCATCTAGTGCCATTAATGTGAACCTGAAAAATATCTTGTAAGAGGAGTCCCTTATTTAAATGGGCTTTGGGGACAGGCCTCATGAGATGATTTCACATTGTGCAAAATCATAAAAATATAACTTGAATATTTGAAACGTATGTTATATAAATGATGTAGTTAGATTAACTGTGCCTTGAAATAAGTAGTCTTTAAATTTACAGCAGTTAAAAAGGTTCTATCAAGAGACAGCAATATGGATTGAAGGCAATGTTTAGCAGATTGGTAACTTTGATTGATTTATTTTTGCATAAAATACTAAGGTTTTTTTCTCAATCACAGACAACCTTTCACAAGAAGTTTGTGTTATTACTGATGCAAATGAAACTGTTGCACAAGTTGGTTTTCTCCTTCCTGAATCTCTGAAAAGTCAAATAAAAGTAAGTACAACTGTATGGCTTTCAACTGTATGATTAATTTAACGTTTCTGGTTGCCATTACTCTTAAGAAATGGTCTAAATAATGTGAATACAGAAACTGAGACTTCCTGTGTCACTGTAGTATTTATTACAAGAGATTAGCACCAGGTGTGGAAGTTACCAAGAAAGAAGCATCTTCTGCCCAGTTATGCAGTAGAAGGGGATCTTACAGATCCACTTAGAATGTATATATTAGATTAGAGGAGAAATTGAATCCAGACAACAAAGAGGCAATTTTCTTTAGATTTTATGAATTCAGTAAGCCCAAATTGTTACAAATATGTTACAGAGGAAATGCTTTTGTTACTTTGAAGTTAAAGTCTGAACCAATTAAAGACTAAGTTGTTTTCCTGCAGAGCTGCGAGTGCAAAATCAAATTAATGAGCTTTTTTGTAGAATCCTAGGGGTACATTTTACTCACAGTGAATGCTCATGGAAGCCTTTGCTTTAGGATACTGATGGAATTTTCTACTGTCATTTAACTATCTTCTTCCTTTTTCATTATTCCTTCTAATAGAGCTATCATATTTCCATTTTTCCCAGAGGTGATTAACATTTGATAGTTGGTTAGATTTTGACTGGTCTTGGAGTGATTTTTAGTTGTATCTTACATGATGGTAGTACATCTTCCTATTACCCAGAGAAACTGACAGGGAATAGTCATTCAAAAACACAGGTTTCCTGATTTTCATAGTATTACTTCTGTAATGATTGTATTCATGTGTGTTGATCTTCTGCATGGTGTACTTAGTTATTAAAATGACTAATTCTAGAATGACTAATGAGGATACTAACTGTATTGCTGTTTTATATCTAGAAATGTAATTTGACATTGCACTTACAGTTTTTGTTTAGAAACAATTATGTTTAGTGTGGAATCAATTATATTTAGTATGGAATCATGCTTTATATCTATGAAATACTATATTTGTAAGTTTAAACCATTAACAAAGTTGAATAAGACCTTTTTTTGTCTGAATAACTGTATAATGGAGCAGAAGTATGTATCTCTTTCACTGATGCCAGCTCTGTTGCTATTTCTTCTTTTTTCTCTCCATGTAAACCACTCTGCAATTAGTGGGAAGACATCACTTACTCATATACTTCTTTAAGTGTTGACTTATCTATATCTGTTAATTATGGTTGCATATAACCCCCTTTGTTCATACCATGAGTAGCACTTCCAAGCCAGTAGGAAAAATCAATGCATATGTCATGTTTGATAACCAACACTGTAACTTTGAACTTAACAACCTCAGATCAGAACTAGTTAGAATTTACAACATGTTGCCAAATTTTCATTTTGTAACTGGTTAATTATTGGGTGAGTCAGGCACCTGAACCTAATGGTGCATTTGAATAAAACACATATAAAATGAACTCAAACAAGGTAATGAGGACATGAAATTGAAGGGATTCCTACTGATATAGGACTGGTTTTTTTTTTAATGGCTCTATTAAATTGGTTTATTTAGTTGATTTCTAGCACTGTTTCTTGAAACATCCTTCATTATTCATTTAATGAAGCCTTAGGGTTAAAATCTATAAAAATTGTGTATTGTCGTGTTTTTAAACAATAAAATTGCAGAGCTTATCAATATACAGAACTCCTAACCATAGAAGGAATTCTGCATTGGGCTCACATTTCTGATACCCGCAACATAAGAAGCACATGGAACTATTGGAGCAAGTTCAGAGAAGGGTCACAAAGTTGATAAGGGGGCTAGAGCACCTCCCCTACAAAGACAAGCTGAGAAAGTTGGGGCTGTTCAGCTTGGAGAAGAGAAGGTTGTGTGGAGACCTCATAGCAACCTTCCAGTATGTGCAGGGGACCTGCAGAGAAGCCAGCGAGGGATTCTTTGTCAGGAACTGCAGTGATAGCACAAGGAGTAATTGGTAAAAACTGGATAAGGGAAAATCTAGGTTAGATATATGCTTTAATGTGAGGGTGGAGAGGCACTGGAACAGGTTACCCAGAGAAGTTGTGGATATCTATCTCATCCCTGGAACTGTTTAAGGCCAAGTTGGATGGAGCATTGAGCATCCTGATCTAGTGGAAATGGTGCCTGCCCATGGTGGGGTGGTTGGAATGAGATGATCTTTAAGGTCCCTTCCAACCCAGACCATTCTATGATTCTATGATATCCACTGGCCTATGATTTCTTAAATGAAGCACTGTAATCTTGTGAGAGAGAGATATTTCATTTTGTGCAGTGTGATAATTATTTTAAGCAAGTTAAATGTACTGCACTGAAAGCTGGGCCTATTCAAATGGCAAATTGGAGGGTAATTGATCTAAACAATAGACCAATTTGGAATCATTCAGTAAAGTACATATTATCTGAAATTTAAAATAAATTAATTTTAACATTTTAGCCAGTTTTGACACTAATTCTTAGTAGCAGCCATATTTACTTTTGAGATGTTTCTTAACTCCTATATGTATCTTTAAAGAAGAATTTAAAAGAAATTTTGTTAGAGGGATTTCTGAGAGACTCTAATAACATGATAATGCCAACAGCAGGAGGAAAAAAGACCTAAACATTGAACTGATAAAGGAAATGAAAATAAAAGCTTTTCTAAAAAAAATTTTTAAGGCAACAGTTATTGCTTGCAAAGTACTTTAAGAGTGTTTTAATCACATTTATTCTAAGCAGTATAACTAAGGAATGAATATTTTGCTTAAGGTATGTTACTTTGAAAGACGTAACTTGAATCTTTCCTTAAGGTTGTTATTTATCCCTTTCTTTTAAAGCAAAGAAACCTAAATGGGGGCTGAAGGTCTTTTTTTCTGGTATTGGAAATTATTCCTGCTTTTTCAGTGACAAGGTGCTGCTGTCACATGAAATGTAATCAACTGGATGAAGTTGTGTGTTATTTTTGTGAATGGATAAATATCCACAAGCAGCATATAAAAATATCTGGTTGTTTTTCAGGTAGAAAAGGAACTAGCATTTCACTAGTAGGAATTCAATAATTTGTTATTGATTGCATCTGCTGGATTAGTATTAATTGTAATTTTAAATTCTGATATAGTTTAAATAACTTTTACAGCTTCCCCATGTCCCGGGATTAGTGTTAGATTTTATGAAAGTGGATGCTGAATAAAGTTGAAACTTCAGCAGAGGGCATCTATCTGATAAGTAGAAAAAACATTAAAGAAAACATATTTATAATTCCTGTCTTCATATTTTTGCCATCTTTGCTTCTTGAACAAGCTGAATATCAGTTGGTACAAGGACCAGAAGTAATTAAGCAAATCCATATGTTCTTTTCTATTTAAACATTGAAACATTATGTGACAATCACTTTTTACCGAGGTGGTATTTTTGGGTAATTTTTGCTCTCTCAAGTAGCTAATAACTGAGTAATATGAATTTTAATTTTAAAAAGTACTTCTGCATAGGATACTAAGATGCCAAATAGAATAAGAAAATTAATTTTAGTTAATTGATGATTTATTGAAGCTTCTAATTAGGCAGCTATGCTTTCTTTTCCAACAGAGGAATTTGATGTATTTTTTCCTGGAAAATATGTCTGTAAAAAAATTCTTAGTTTGCTACTTTATCAGTTTAGTGACGTTAAATCAAAATTCTGATAGACTATATGAATTTTTAAATGTTCAGGAATACTTTAGCATCATATATTATTATGTCTCAAATTAAAAAAATAAAAGTAGGCCTTCTGCCTTGGGTCACGTTTCAAATACCTTCTGAAAAGACTTGGCATGCAGTGTGCTCCTGTTCCTCAAAGTATATGCAAGGTTGTAAAGGTACCATGAATTTCTGATTTTACATCTGCAGAGATTCAAGCCAGGAGAGCCTGGAGTATTGCATTTTTCAAGTATTTTTAAGTAATTCATACCTTCTGTGATTTTTTTTTTAAACTTCTTAAAATAATAAATGTCAACTATCTGGAATGTTATCCAATTTTCAACCTAAAATGTTTCTGAAATCCTTAGAACATAAATATCAACTTTTGGGTTTGAAATCACCTTCCTTTGCAAAAAGTAAACTCTCTGAGTATTAAAAAAATAAACAAATACAGCTTTAGATAATATTGTAAAGCCATTTTAAATGTTGTATTTGGTATTTCTGTTGGAGTGTGGATTAAGTGACATTTCGAGGGAATACAGCAGTGTATTTCTTCTGTCATTTGATGTGATATATAATATGTCTTTTGACCAGAAAAGCTCAGATGAGCAGTGGAACAAGGGGTTTGCTGGTTTATTAGAAGCAATATAACTTTTTTAAAATTTTTTTACTTGCTTCAAATTGTTATCTTCTTTTGGGGAACAAATCCCCCCTCTACTACCTGATTTGATGTTTTACTTAAGGCAATCCTGAGGCTGATAATGTAGTACAATCTACATTTTATGTAATACACTAGAATAAGATCGTTTTGTAGCTTGTGTCAAAGGCTGCAAAATAAGTGTGTCTGATTAAGACAGTATTTTAGAGAATTCACTGAGGAAATATTTTCAGAAGAAACTCTAGATGAGTCTTCTTGTATCCTAGAATACCAATACCAGTTTACCTGGTCTTTCATGCATACTTAATGTATTTTATTTTTAGCTTCATGAAGGCAAAATACCTAGATATTTGAATATTATAGAGATTTTTCTCAAAATTAGAGATCTAAAATCATTAGGTCATCCTGATCCTATAAGAATTGAACGTCCTAACCCAGGCAGCAGCACTTGTGTCTGATGCTTCCAGGGCTGCTTCTGCTGTTTCCCTGGCAGTATGCTTCAGCACAGGTTGGGCCCCATGCGTTACTGTTGAGTCATCTAAAAATCTGAGCAAATTTCAGTTCTTGTGGTGGAAATTATAATTGCCATTTCTGAATAATTTGAATGAACAAACTCTGCCGTAATAGTGGAAGCTTTAACAGAGAGTTAAGGCTTGAAGTAAAATTTGTGACTTTTTTTGTCTCTTCAGGTTGAAACTGTATCAATATCTCAAAACAGAAATGACAGCCATTTACAAAGCATCTTTTCAGGACAGTGCTACAATTTTGTTTGTGTAAATGTAAGTAATAAGGATGCATGCTTTTACTTTTGCACTTAAACTTGTTAGTAATGGTAAATATAAAGTAACTGAAGTTGTTCATTATTTCTGTCCTCATACTGCGTCCATTCTAATGTTTAATGTTTCTGATGTGCACCAAACTGGACTTTTGAGCATAATTATGTTGTTAAACCGGTCATCAATTCTTGAACAAGAGGGATGAAACTGAAAGTAGTTGAAGATTCCCTTTTGTAGATGTTGTATTGAAGTGAATTTTCTCAAGGAAAGGTCTATCATATGAGTAGTCGTCTAACTGTGCATTACCACCATGGTCTAAATTAGTGTTTCCCATTGTGGATATATGCGTGCCATGCAATCTGTATTTGTGTCACGGTATGGGAACAGAAAGGTTCCCATGAACCATAGGTGAACTATATCTAAGACCAATCAAGACCCTTAATATTGTTTTATATGTAGATATTTCTTAAGGGTAATATTATTAATCTCCATTTTTTTCAAATAGCTATAACAGTACCATTACATTTGTATATTAAAACCACGCAACTAACCAACTCAAATGATCCCTAGCAAAAAAAGTGATGTGTTAGTTTTTGGTTGTTTTGGGTTTTTTTTGGTTGTTTTTTTTTTTTTTTTTTGGTAAATGACAGATCTTTGAATTCTATTTTCATAGTTTTTATGATAATTTTTTATATATTTTTGATGTTTTTCATAATTCTAGACATTTATTTTCATTTAGGATAAAAAGTGTGCCATTCAAGAAACCCAGCAATTAGTGCATATGTTGGAAAAATCAGATATTCCTCTCTTATATCCAGTTGTCCTTATTTCGGTAGGTAACTTCTGTAAGTTACTGTAGAAAGCATCTCATGAAATTTTTAAAATTTTAGACTAGGTTTAAACTTCTACTAGCTCAGAATAAAATTGTAAATTCAAACTGTAAGTTGGACTCTGAAGAGCCTAATTTGCACTTCAACAAGTGCATGCTGTCAGGAAATAAACTGACACTCTCAAATGACAATTTATTAGTTGTATATTTCTATGAAAGACTCATTGTGGCTGGCTGGTTGTACTGAACTATTAACTCCTGCCTTGCTGTTGGGCTCTGTCGCTGCTGGGGATACTGCAAATCATGTATTGTGCTTCAATGCTCAGCTGAAACAGAATTAAGTGGCTTTATTTTTTTTTTTTTTATGCTATGTAGTTTATTCCAAGTTTAAAATTCTTGTTGCTTTTCTGGTCTCTGTCTTAAAAATAACTTTGCAATATAACTAATACATACTTTACTTACTGAGGTGTTATAAGACTGATAAGTCTATATCTGGTATATGGTAGAAGTTTTAAAGTGTACTTTTGGCTGAATTTTTCATTGTTTGAAATTAATGCCAGAATAATAATGAATCTTATTATTTGAAATTAATGCCAGAATAATTTACCAGTTCAAATGACAGCTGAAGTGTACATGATTTTTATTTTATTCAGACTGTTAAAAAGGAGAAAATATAAGCAGATTTCAAAATCTCCGTGCAGTGTAACCAGCTCTTATTAATTCTGTCATGTTTTCTGGCTTAATAGGTAGGAATGAGAAGTATTGGGTGAAATGAGAATCAGTAATGCTGTCTATCATAAAGAGTGTACCTCTGGACTTCATTTATTATACTCTCCAGTGATTACACAAGATAATATGTTGTGATTTTAAAGTATAATTCCATATATGAAGCTCTTGAAAAAGGAATATTTTTCATGGGTCCTGAATAGTTTCTAAAGTCCACAGTCAAGTGACCTGGGGGTAAAACTGAGCATTTACTTTGGAATATTAGCTGAAATTTAAATGATGAAATTTCGTTACTGATCTAGCAACTAAATGAGATATCGTGAAGATTAATTACTTTTACTAGGGAAAAAACTTGTGTAGAATCACAGAATTGGTTTGGAAAAGACTTCTAAGATCATCAAGTCCAACTATTAACCCAGCACTGCCAAGTCCAGCACTAAACGATGTCCCCGAGTGCCACATCTACACATCGTTTAAATACCTCCAGGGTTGGTGACTCAGCCATTTTCCTTGGCAACCTCTTCCAATGCTTGACTACCCCTTCTGTGAGGAAATTACATGCCTTCCATGCTGTTGCCCATTTACAAGGCTACTGGATGCTCTTTTCTGGACTGAGAATGTTTTCATTAGTCTTTTATATCAAGATTATAAAAAACATTTCTGTCTATGTTAAATTTTGGGTGTGTACAGATAAAGTTGGAGTTGTTCATCAACCAGCTAAGGCGATAAAAGCATGGTTATTTTGTGCCCAGTTTGTAGCTACTTTCTGTTCAGGACTTTGAATAAATATGGTTTTTAGTGTGACACACAGAATGTAAGAACTTAATATTGTAGCTATAAATATTCTGGTCTTAATATCTCCTAAGGAACAGGTATGAATGCAAGTAATGCTTCACTGTGAAACTTGGGGTTTGCCCCTGAGATACTAGATCTTCAGCGCTATTTTTAATGAAAGTGCACTTGCTTGAGCAGCCTGCTGCGTGCACAAATTGTTCAGGTGAACTCCTTCAAAAATAGCCTTAGGAGAAAATTATACATTTAATCTGCTTCTTGCACCCCAGATCCAGCAACTACTTGAAATATCCCAGAACTAGACAGCAGATAAAACTCTCATAATGAGGTGGAAACAGTTGCTAACATTTAAAACATAGAGACATATATATTCGTTAAAAGTATCATTTTAAAATGACATACTCTAACTGCAAAGTGGTGCTACACTTTCATTTGATGGAAGTACCCCACTGTCTTCTAGAAATACAAGAAGGAATAAATAGGAAACCTGGAAGTTCTGTTTTAAATTACTAAATAATTAGTTAAACAAATCATTATCTCATATTAATCACTGGGAAGCATTGATGTCCTTTAAACTTCTGATCCCTAAACCTCATTACAGATGGTATGGGGGACAAAAATTTCCTTCAGCAGTTTTTAATTAAAGCCTTGGGTGTCCTCTTCACTGAGTCCCATGAGTGAGATTTTCCTCTGCTTTATTCTTTCCCGTATACTTTGTTTAACATGTAGCCTGAAAGAATTGTTCATGAAAAGTCATATAAGACACCTTCTTTTGGTGTAAAAGGGCATATTAATAGTTCTCAGACAAATGTGAGTCAAAATTTTAAGCAATACAGTGACGTTTAAATACATAGGTACTGGCTGGAAGGGAAAGATTATGCAGTTCTACTCTCAAAAGTAAAATTCTTTCTGGTAGGGAAGAATTGAAAGCATAAATGAGGAGAGCAGCTAACTGCTTCCATTCTAAACTCCTAATTAGGAACAGTCTAATGTAGACTTGTGTGTAACTAGAAAGTTCTCGTCTGTTCTTTGATTTCACGACACAAGTAACTTTTTCATAACAATCTGGTAATTAAGAGAAAAAAATTTACTTTTCCTTCCAATAGTCAGCTTCTTTAGTTGTAAAAATGAAAGGTGTTATTATTGTGCCAGATTGTCTGTTTAACCGGCCTGGGGAACCTTGTCCCAGTAAAAGGATGAGCTTGCACTGGACATGATGACTTCTATCCATATTTCTGCCCGTCAATTGCCATAGATTTCAAAGTCTATCCTTTATCTTGGTACCTGACTGGATTATTTTGAGGCATCTGTAAGCTGAAGCAGCAATTGTACAATTGTATTTGGACAAAAGGAAAGATTAATATTACAGGAGAAATAGGAAGCCCAGAAGGTTATTTCATGCAATTATGTGTTTGCATCAAGCCAGTGTCCTCTCCAGCTCTATTATAACCAAATTAATCATATTCTTAAACTGACATTACTCTTTTGAGCAATACCTGTTCATGCTTGCAGATGCAATGAATGGCTATGATTTTTCTTTTGTAGCTATAAGTTAGGGTTAGAAAGAAAGGAAGGCTGGTTCTTCAGCTCTCTAGTTGGAATACTTTGCATTTCAGTACAATAGCAAGTTTGAGAAAAATCTGTTTTTATAACTGTGAAACAGGTTAATGGTAGAGAGGAGATAGGTTGAATTCTCTTAAAATAATAAGTTTTATAATTTCTTTTAAATAGCTGTATATGAGCAGTACTTAGCTTTGTTTTGGGTAAAAAATAACAAAACAGCGAGTATGTGAAAATTAATTTCTGCCTGTAGAGTAGAAGACTATAGCTTTGCTTCTGATGAGTATGCACTTCGACAATAAACAGCTTTTTTTGAAAGCGTTGCTAGGAAAAATGAGTGAAGACCTATTTTCTGTCAGGATAAATTGAACATAAGGTACGAAGAGAACTTGAAATAATTTTTCCAAGCACTGATCTCTGGGACAACCTCTAGTAGT
The DNA here is from genome assembly GCF_003031625.1 of Empidonax traillii. NCBI lineage: Eukaryota > Metazoa > Chordata > Aves > Passeriformes > Tyrannidae > Empidonax > Empidonax traillii. Next base: position 1,955,478 of record NW_020955228.1, on the reverse strand, counting down.
TACAGATAAATTTTAGAACGATAGAATCATTCAACCAGAAAAATGTTTTTCTTTCAGGGGGAGAGGTACTTCTGCTATTAGTAGATGCTGAAATTTTATATCATCCTTAATTTGATTTCTACAGTTAATAGAAGCTTTGTAAAGTAAATTGGTTAAACTGTGGAATACATACGCCTTGGGAAAGGCTTGAAGTAGTTGATAACCTCCCAGGAAATACTAGTTGAGATCCACTAGTTAAGAACCACCATGTTTGTGCAGGATCCCTGATGGATATTAGACCTGCCTTTCCCTGACCAGGAGCTCAGGATAGTCATATCCCTATCTTCTTTTGAAGTAGCTTCTGCTTTTTAAACTTGAAGCATTATCTTGAAATTAATCGAATTTAGGCAACTAGTATGCTATACTGAAAGGATAGTAAATTCAAAATAAAACTTTAAAGAATGCAATTCTGTCTTGAAAAGCTTGAAGATGCTTAAGAAAAACACCTGTACCCTGATAGTAAAAAAAAATCAACTGTGAAAGCTAGAATAGAACTTAGAGAAGAATGCTGTTTGTTTTCTGATTTAATTGAATATTTTTAAGATGCAGTTATTACATTGTGTTCTGATGTGTTCTGGTTTCATTGTCTTTTGAAAAGAAATAATTTTCATGTCACTAAATGTATAAGCAGTGGAGTTCAATAGTAACAGAAGCTAGCTAAGAAAAACATTTGTATTTTTATGTGTGCTTAACATAAAACTAAAATATAAACAAAAATTGATGGTCTAGAATGGCACACTATTGAAAAAGTGGATTTTTTTCTTTCCTTACTTGTTCCTTTGCAGGTATACCTGGATATATCAGGAAATAACTCTTTCAGCATTGGGATGGAAGAACTAACAAGCATCAAGAAATTTGCAAGGGAAACTAAAAAGAAAAACATTTTAGTTTACGGTCTCCTTATCCAGTATAAGGTATGTAATTATTTTTCTATGTGCAAATTATCTTCTTTTGCCATTTATATGATTAATGATGGAATCTTCATTTAAAACAAAATCAAAGGGAAATAAATATGACTTGAAAAGGATTTTTTTGAAGATTCTTGCCTGTTCTTGTTCAAAATTCAGACAAGCCTGTAGTTATAGGCAAAAATGTAAGCTTTTTGATTTGGGAGGAATAAATGGTAAGCATTTTTTAGAAGCAAATGAAGACATGAGGACCCTTTTTGCTTTTCTGCTTTGAAACTTGCTTTGTGCAGCATTATAAAGGTAAAAAAATAGTAAAAGTTCATTCAGTCAGTGATTCTGCCGTATTTTACATCCCTCATCAAAACAGTGTTTGGTATTCAGGGGACAGGAAGGGCACAGCATATAGGTGTTGAGACAGTGTCTGTCTCTGTAATAGTAGTAAATTGCCTCAGGTGGAGGCAAAAAGGGTTCCCGCTCCAGCATCCTTTGTACTCAGAAAAGCTATTTAAAATAAACCATTTTGCCTGGGATACATGTTATTTCAGCCAGAAGAATGGGCTGCCTTGCCTCCAGTGCAGATATAGTTATGCAGATTCTTAACTCAGTTAGCAATGAAAATAGTAAGTTAGATATTCAAATGAAATCTTAACACAGAAGAATAAATGTAATCTTAACTGATTTTTTTTTTTGTTGAATTAGGTATTTATATGTAAGTGATTAAATATGGCTATAGTTTTGTATCTTTTTCTAGTATACCAAAACCTTGATTATCCCTTCAAATTCTGGGCTTTATTAAGAGCTGTGAGTATCAATAACTATCAGTTTATGCTTTTATAGACTTCTGATGCCAACAGAATATGAATATTGCTATTATATGATGTTAGTTTGTCTCTCATTTGTAAAACATACAGGGGAATACAATTAGTTTCAGTCTTCTTTCTGGTGCTATCAAACCCCCTTTTTTTTCCGGGGTGAACTGGCTTCCTTTAGTAAAAACAATTTGAATAACTGTTGGAAACAGCTCTGAGACACCTTAGCATGGTAAAAAGTAACATTGCAAATATTACTTTAGTGTAACTATAATTTTTTCCTTTTAAAATTCATTGAGTATTTAAGTGGATCAAATGGACATATGTGGATAGCACTGATTAGTAAAGCTGACTGGAAAAAAGGACAACTTTTATAATCTTCAGTGGATTTTTATGACCATGGCACCAAAACATTTTACATTAACTAGCATGTAGAAGAGCAGTAAGACATCTGAATGGAAGTTCCTGGTCCTTGGTGGTAAAAGAATTGCAGCAGACTGCTGCCTCCACTTTTTAAAAAATAAAATGCTAGAATCATTATCTAAGATGACTGCAGGCAGAGCCATCATTTATTAGCATGGAAAAAATATTAAATGGAATAAAACACTTTGCAAAGTAAGTAAACTACTTCTAGTTATCTATCTTATTTTAAAATGGCATTAATACACACCCTGCTCACAAAGACAGGGACAAAGTCTTGAGTTCCTGCTTGTCAGTGGTTTGAAATTATATTTGTATATGTGTGATATATGTATCAAGTTTTCTTTTGGCTGCAGATCTACAAAGAACATACTTGTTTCTAGTGAAAACTTATGGAAAGATTTGACATATGAATCTAGAAATGACATAACCCAAACTTTATTATTGGTCTTGGTGAGACTGAGAGACACTGAACAAAAGCAGTTTGTTACATGAAAAGGTAAAAGATATCTTTAAAACAGGTTTGGCTTTTTTTTTTTTTTTTTGAAGTCCAGAGCATGATTTGAGAGTCACCAAGGTATTTTAATTTTAGTGCAACCCATTAATAGGTGAATTCCGTGCTCAAGGATGGAAAGGTAAATTTCATACAGGCATAATGGGCAGTCCAGGAGAAGTGGAAACACAAAAAGCACCTGATGCTGTAATGCAGGTTACTCAGTCTATTTTTGCAATATCTTCTTTCACTGTCTGCTCTTCAGAAGTCCTGGAAAGCTATAGTTTAGTTCAGGAAAAGAGTGATGACAGATAATTACTTCATGGAGCTTACCTCTAACTGACAGTTTTATATCCTCACTACCAGACATACACAGTTGATAGATACAGATTTACTAACTCCAAAACAGGGATAAAATGTAAGGGATGAGAAATTTATTGAAGCACGTGACCATGATAATACTGAAGTGAAATTATGTTACATTTAAGAGAGTTATACGATTAGGTGGGTGTGATGGTGTCTTGGTATTAAAGAATATGGGGGCAGTCTTTCAGATTCTGCATTAGAAAAGCAAATTTGTTGAAATATTTTATATAACATAAAAAAATGTAAAAAAAAACATATAAATTTTTTAATCTTTTGGAACAGGAAATGAAACGCTTTTGGAACAGAGGAGTATGTTTTTGATGGCATTGAAGGAGCTGTGAAGCCCTAGGAAAAATTATGAATATTTATTTTCACTTCGTAAATGCAGTGTTTATTTGGTATTCAGAAAGAGATGTCAAGTATTTTAATGAACATTTAATAAAATAAGAAGAAAATTAGGAGAATGAAAGGAAAAGGCTTTAATGTGTCTTACAAATAACCTGCTTTGTACCTTCCAATTGTTCAAACTTGAACACATAAGCTGGTACACAAATAGTCGTTTCTCTTGTAAACATCATGCATGGAATATCAAATTACTGATATTGCTACTAAGATTGGATCCTCTTCATAACAGCTCTATTTTACATCCTGAAAACACTGTTAATTTATAATTTCAGTTGTGAAAATAATTTTACTTTTTTCTTTTCTAAAACACTTCCAGAATAGTAGAAATAGTTTACTCATTGCAATACAAAGGGGAAAAGAGTAATCAGTAAATTCCAGAGTCTGAACTTATGGAGTTAGTTTTTTAGGATTTTGCAGATCAGTTGAAGAAAATAGCTGAAAAATAAGGTGAATTAAAAATAGGGGGAAAAATCCATTTTTTATGGAAGATGCTACTGGCATATGTTGGTGAAAATGTTAGTAAAATTCTAACTGCTTTGATTTATTGAGTAGTTCACCTTGAAAACAGCAATGAATACTATGGAATTATTCTGTATTAGAATAAGAATCTTTATATTAATGACAGTCTATTAGGGTGTAATGCAGAATAGCAAATTCTGAACATTAGGAGGAAAGCCTATAAAAAGAAGCCAAGTTATTGTTAAATAAACAAAATTTTACTTTAAAGGAGTCTTAAGAACTGCTGAGAAGCCAAAGAATATGAAAGGTAGTATCAAATCATTTTTACCATACAGGTGTGGAAATATATTAATCTTAAAAGCATTGGTTTATATCATTTGAACTACAAGATTTGGGAGGAAACCTCAGCTGCATTTGGTAGTAATTTGTTTTCCATGCTCTGAGCAATGGAGTATTAATGAACTTGGGTCTTAATCTCACACATGTGGATAATTATATTTAAACATACCCTAGGTAGTTAATGGGTTTATGCTTAAATATGATAGTAATGTTTTAAAAATATGGTATTTACTTACTGCTCTTATTCCTTTTAAAATAATAATTTCTTATGACTGAATTACAAAAAATAGCTCACATAAAGAAAATATAAGCAGCATTTCCTATCATAGGAGTTGAAATTCAGTAGCTTGCAAAGATTACAGTAATAAAATCTTGGTCTGTAGGCTTCAGTAATACATTTGTTACTTTTCATAAAGAATAAAAAGGAACAGTGATCATCCAAAAAAAAGCATGTTTGAATGGACATAGGAAGCCACAGAAAGCTTTAAAATATGAAAGCAATACTAATATATCTTGGTTATAGAACTGTATTAATTAAAAATAATCTTACTTGGTGCAAAGCTACCCCAACGCTACTTCATAGAGGTAAATGACAAAATGTAGGCTCAGAACAGCAAATATGTGCTGAGGCTTGCCTGGGGTAAGGGGACTCCAAATACTTTTGCCTCTGAAACTTCTGTTTGATTAAGATAAAGTAACTATTCACTGATGGCCAGAAGAATCACAGTCCATACACTAAAAAGAGACAAATGGCGCAATAGAATAATTGTTATGAAGTTGTTGAAATGAAAAGAAAACTGAACTGTGGGTGATTTCTTATGCAAACATACTGGACACTTATTGTAGCCCTAAAGACTTTTCAAAGACAAGAGACTCATCTACCATGTGCTTCATGGCTCAAGAAATACTTGAGTGCTAAAAGTGTTTTCTGTCTGCCTCGGTAAACCCCAAAGGTAAACATTTATGGTTTCTTTTTCATCAAAGATCCCTTGATATAGTATTATGTGCAAACATTAAGGCAGTAGTTCTCAAAACAGGGAACACAACCCCAAATGGGGCAATCCGCAAAGCAGAAGGTGGTTTGGCAACTAGAAGTGAGATAACGAGCCTGAAGGGCAAATGAAGTAAGATCACAAACTAAAGCTTTGAAAACTCATTGAAAACAAATGAGTCCTGCCCTACATGACCCCTGTGTGCTTCTTAATTCATTTAATAATTATAATTGAAGTGGTCAAATGATTGCAATCTGATTAAAATGATTGGGATGCTGCTTGAAGACCTCTTTTTTTTTGTTGTTTTTCAAGATGCCATTTTTTTATTTCAACTGCAATGACAAAAAAGATTGTAATCAATCTGGAAACCTACATTTATTCATAGAAGTCCTCAAGGCCAAGTAATTACTGTTTAGTATTTTCAAGAGTCAGAAACTGAACTTTGAAGTATTGGGATCCTATGGCCTATTCATCCTTTCATCAAGGAAAATTGTACAACTGTGTGATGAGCCTGAGTGATCTTGATTCCACAGAGTTTGGGACAGAGAGGGAAACTAAATTACTTTGAAATTTTCTGTATGAGTAACCTAATAGGAATCAGCATCTCTAAGGTTATTAATGCAAAATCCTAACTGGTCATTCATCTTTAAATCCAAAGATGGATACTTATGGAAGTTGGACACTATTTTATCCTTAGTTATTACTACTGTCTGCAATCAGTTACTAATGCATATTTTGCAATAGGTAGAAAAAGATTTACAAACACTGACTTCTGAAATAGAACTACAAGAAACTATAGAAAGTTCTAGGTTTTAAACATAGATTCTGTCATACTGTTTGTAACAACTGCTGTTAGTACAACATATTTGTATATATTTTTTAAATATTAGTGTCTTAATTGTTTGAAAGCTCTGAGATTCCTGTCAATGAAATATTTATACTACTTAACTCCAGAAAATCAATTCTAAATTTAATGTTCAAAAGACAGAAAGCTGAGTAGCTTCAAAGAAATATATGTGTGGATATTTTTTTCCACTATGTAATATATACAGAAGTGATAAACGAGGTAGTTGGCTTTGTATTTTGAATTGTAATCTGTTTGATCAAACAAGCCTTCTTTGTCTGTTTTGTACCATTCAGAGGTTGTCAAGAAATTAAAAAAGATGTCTCTGGAACATTAGTCAATTAAAAAATATATTAGTTCAAAGTTTACCAAAATGTTGGCTACACTTTGGGCTTTGAGTCAGAAAAGGTCATAAACACAGAACCTTGAAATTTCACTTTTGCTTGCAGCACTCTGGTGTGTACAGATGTGGGAATCACAGCTGCTGGGCTCTACTTCTGCTCTTTTTCGTAGATATCCTGAAGCTTGAAACTGGATCATACTGATCAACAAATTGTGATTGCTGTTCTTCTATTTCAGGGTTTCAGTGTGTCTACTGTGAATACATACATACATGCTCTTGTATATATTTTCTTGCTTGTTTTCTCTTGCTGCCTATTTTTCTCTGTTGTTCTCTCTCTTGCCTTTCCTTGTTTTCCCTGAAGTCTTCATGCTCTTGTAGCCAAAACAGGTAACAAATTAGTGGACTTATTATAACTGTGCAGCTCCAGTAAGGGCAATCAAAGAAAGCGTTTCCACAAACTAACTTTGCAGTGCAGTACCAAATTCCCAGTCTGAGGATGGTGGGCTTTTAAGAAAAATAATTGGTAACCTTTTGGGTTTTCATTAAGTAACTGTATAGGTTTTTATCAGAGAAAGGTCAGAAAGTTGCTCAATTTGTCTCTGCTATTGCAACTTCTAGGAGTTTAACAAGCTGCACAGAAAATGATGAGGTTAATGTTTTATGCCTTTTACACATGACCTTTTTAGACTTGTTTCAGCTATTGAACTTATAATTGGAGAAATCAGAGTTCTTCCATCACCTTGTCAGCCAAAAATGATTAAGGCATGTAGACTTATCTTAAAAGTTCTGTGTCTTTAAAATGGTCGTTAGGCATCCTTGCTCTTACACCCTTGTTCAGCCATTCTGGCAGTGTTAGGCAATAAAGGTTGCCAGTTGTTTCTTTTGTGACTATTTTAATTGTATAAAATATATTACTCTAAAATAGCTTCATAGTATGGACTGGAATTTGGGGAACAAGTGGACTAAATATGAAATGCTGAGCTCTCTAGAGGAAAAGAAAATATGAAATATACAATATAGCAACTTAGAAAAGTATTAATTATTCTAGATACTTTAATGTAATAGGAACTAAACATTTAACTGGAACCATTTGCAAAAAAAAAAAAATACTATGAGCATTGCATCATATTGGAGCTTCATCTTCAAATCTGTTAATATGAATGATTCTGATTTTTTTTTCCCTTATGAAAGCTTTGATGTTGACCTGCTATCTCTTAGTAGAAACATATAAACATTTAAGATGAAAGGATTTTGACACAAAATTTTGTTTGCAAACAAATGGCTATTAACTTTTCCATTGCTAGCTTGCCTAACAGAAACCCCTGGAATCCATTGTATCTGTTTAGGGACAGTTCCACTTTCGAGTTGTTAGTGTTCTCAACTTAAAGCAACGCTAAGCTAGGCATTAAAAATTAGTCTTCTCACCTGGCTCCCATGCTGTCCCCCCAGAGATGTCATTTAGCAGGTAACTAGCCCTGAAGGATTTCTGTTTCATGCTCTTGCCGTGTCCCCTGAGGTCCATGTAAACTGTAAACTCCAGTGTGTCCCCTAATGAACAGCTAGATAGACTGGAAAACAGAGAAAGGGAGATGTTTCTTTACAAAATAGTGTCCTAAACACAAGTTCTTTCTTCTACTCTGCTGAGGTCCCATCGTTTAAAATGTGAAATATACAGGTATTGTTTTACATTCAGTTAAGTTCGATTTCATTTATCATTTTATTGCCTAATTACTCAGTTCATAATGATCTTCCTACATTTCATTTTAGTCAGCCCCTACCCTAATGAATTTTGTATCATAAGCAAATTCATGTTATTGTTTACTCATTTTTCCAGTTCATTTACGAATGTGCTGAACAACATAGATCCTGTAACAAATCCCACTTGTACTATGTGGGTTCTGTTCTGAGGACTGACAATTTACTCCTACCCTTTTTACTCTGGAGCAAGCATTTATCCCTGTCAGGACTTCTGTCTTATCTTCTAGCACCTTAATTTTCTTAAAAACCTTTGACAAGGAAATTTGTTGGAAATCCCAGTAAATTCCATCAACTGTCACCCACTCCTTTGAAGAAATACAGTAAGATTGTAAAGTCAAACCTTAAAAGAAAGACATGTTGACTTTACCATCATCTTTAACTTGCCCTCTGCTATTATTATTGAGTACTTAATATTTCTGTTAAATTGTCTTGTACAGATATACGCCTTTTTATTCTTGTTTTAAGTTTGAAAGTATTACCACACAGTCATGCTTACTAAGGCAATTTTTTAACTAGAGATGATGCACACCACTAGGAACTGAGCTGTTGGGTGAATACCCCATAGTCCTGAGGATTTGTCACATTCCTCTCTTTAATTTCTTCCATACCTCTTCTACAGTAACTGCAGTTTTACAGGTTAGTTGGCCATCAACAAAGAGGGGATTCAATATGTGAATTTCCACCACCAACTCAAAGAATTAATGTACTTTCCCTGCAGTCATGGTACCTGTTGATCATCAGGTGGCCCTACAGATTCTCTGGAAGACTTCCTGCTTCTGCTGTGTATGAGGAAGGATTTATTATTGGTTTTTGCTAGTTCCTAAAAATCTTTTTATGGTTGGTTGGTTGGTGGTTTTTTGTTTGCTGTACTGGGTTTTTTTTATATTTACTATGCCAAAACATATTATTCTCTCTATTTTTCCTATCTGGGCATATCTCCATGTTTTTGAAGGATACTTTCTTGTTCTTACAACCTCCCATACTGACCATCTACTGCCCTTTCTTGAGCCATTCCCCCCAGGCCTGTAAGGTGGCATCCTTTGGCTTTGTGCTTTCAGCATGGTCATCCTGTGTTCCATATTTCCTGTGGGATTTTATACTCTTAACTGCTCATTTACCTTCTTTTTTTGCAAATTTCCTCAATTTTTCATTATTTCGTTTCTATCCCTTTATCATATTATATTCAACATGTGTAATCCAGGCTCTTTTCCTTAGCTTTGTTCCATTCTGTGATCTGTATCCTAAATGTATTTAGGATCTGTATCCTAAATGCAAAATACAATACAAAACATTGTTTCTTCTTATGTTTGTTTGATTTCTTACTCTTTCTTCCCCAGCTTCTCATCTGCAGTTCGTTCTGTTTCCCTCAGTCTGCCATGTTGCCCTCCTCTTTCTTGCCTCTTGATTCTGACTCTTTCAGAAGGCAGAATCTTGACTCTTCTTGTAGGTCTTGCTGTACTACCTGATTCTTTTTGCAAGATTTCTCATAATTTGACCTGTTTCTTTTCTGTAACAGGAAAAAAATCCTTCAGTTCTGTTTCTCTTCTATTACCATTTTTCTTTTCCTGCTTTGTTATTATTGTCCTATGTTTTGAGGATCTTCCCGCTCCTGTTGTGGCCCATCTCCATGGATTTGTTATTTAGCAGATGTTTGCAAATTTGGTCATATCTGGAGAGGCATTTTTGTCCTTTTTTTTTTTTTTTTTTCCAGCTACAACCACATGTCATAGCTGTATTTTCAGTGCTGAGATTTCTAGCACATGTTTCATGCATACTGACTATCAGCTCTGATTTGTGGGTTTTCTTGCTATGTGAGAATTGTTTTCCTCTCCTATGTCATAGAATTCACAGTCTTTTGGGTTGGAAGGGACCTGAAAAGATCACCTAGTCTACCCCCTCTGCAATGAGCCTGGACATCTTCCAGCAGATCGGGTTGCTCAGAGCCTTGCTAGCCTGACCTTGAATGTTGCCAGGTGTTAGGCATCTACCCCCTCTCTGGGCAACCTCTTCCACTGTCTCACTATCCTCATTGTAAAAAACCTCTTCCTTACATCTAATCTAAATTTACTGCTTTTTAGTTTAAAATAATTGTTTTAGTTTAGTTTTAATTTGATTTAAAACCCTTGTCCTATTGCTACAGACCCTGCTAAAAAGCTTGTCCCCATCTTTGTTGTAAGTCCTCTTTAGTTACTGGAAGGCTGCTGTAAGGTCCCCCTGGAGACTTCTCTTTTCCAGGTGGAGCAACCCCAGCTCTCTTAGACTTTTCTCTTAGGAGAGGTGCTCTGACTCTCCAGTCCTGTTCTGTATATCTCTGTCTTTATGGAGAAATGATGAGAGAACATTCTCATGCAAGGGGCCTGATGTCTATGAACACGTGCTTGTGCCCTTGTCAGCCATGGTCTCTCAGTAGCCACTTGCCTCATGTTATTTGGTCAGTGTCTGCATTCGAAGTGCAAACGTGCCCTTGTTCCTTCAGCACTGCTTACCTGTATTCACACCAAGCAGCTCACAGAGCTTCCTGACAGCAGTATCTAGTTCAAGCAAGAGAGAAGCAAATTCACTTACAACCCATAAATAAATACGTGCTGTTTCTCATCACCAATCATAAGGCCAGAACAATCTTGGAGTGCAATCTACTGCTTGCTTGTGGTTGCTGAGGGCTATTTATTTTTTAACCTTTAAAGATAACAGGAGCAAGTCTTGTGGCAACTTTGTCTCAGTGATGTTGAGTTTCTAAACATTTCTGTTGGCTTTCATCTAAATATGTTTTGGAACATCTGAATATGAAAATATATTCATATCTTAAGATTGTGAGATGCAGAGAACTTAAAGTTAGATTAAACTGCCCTCTTAAGATACAAAAATATACGGATTTAGGATTAAAAGAAGTCAGATCATAGGAAACCTCCACTGGGTAGTGATTTTAATATTGATTTTGTTGTGAAGTATTTTCTGAAAGTTATTTTTCTATCAGTTACTTTGATTGAATAAAAGTGGAAAACGTCACCATTATAGATTTTCTAGCACTTTCATTGTGAACTCATTATATTTGATTTTAAAACATTCTTTGCTTTCCTAAGCAAATTTTTATTCATCCTCCTAAATAGTATTTTAAATGTTTTCCAAACCTTACAGTGTACTTGCTTTCTACTGAGTGTCATGGCCCATTACTTCACAATGAACTTAAATAAATCTGTTTGATTTATTAACTGTTTTGATCTCTGAAGTTTCCATCAAGCTGAATCTTTTAAAAAATGGAATTGTTTACATGTGAGTTTTATTCAACCTGTGTGGTACTGGCAACAGCACAAGTTGCACTTTTGGCAGAGCCTGTGCCTTCAACTTTTTCCCTGACTCAGTCTTTCCATTCTTATGCGGTTATGTGCTCAAGTGTCTCTCATTCTTGTATTGAATTCTAGTGTTCTGTGCTTAAATTTAGAAGACCAGGCGTTGAATTTTGTAGTCAAAATTTTAGGAAAAGATCTGAGACAGAGATAATTTGTGATTTCTACTTACACAACAGCAGTAAAATGAAGTATACGTCGTAATGCTGATTGCACATGAACTTGCTTCCTGAGCTGTGCAATTTTAGATGCTTCTCCCTGTCCTCTGAGATCTTTCATTAAGCAAAATGAGGTACAATGACTTCAGAGCTTTCCTTCAACTAGATCAGATACCAGTTTCATAGTTCAGCTTTTCATTTTTGTCCTCAAGATTTGCTCTATGCTTGCAGTGTTCAAGGCACAAAGATTTCTCCATGGAATTATGGCATAACTATCATTGCATGCTCATAGAGTTCATGAACCAAAAATACTTTGTATTGTTGAGAGGGACAGCATGTGCCTTTGCCTCTGAACTAGAGAGTAAACATCCTCTTTTGATTCTGTCTGTGGAGGCAGAGGGAGTGTTAGTTACTTTTGTACAAGTTAAATTTCTTCTTCCAATGACTACCCTGTCTGGGTCAGGCTGAAGTTCCATTTCTGGTTCTGACTCATGGTCATGTGCTGTTTTTCCCCATTCTGTAGATAAGAAATTTTTATTAAAACATTTTCCCTCCTTCTCTACTAGATGTGTATGTTACATAACTTTTGGAGGTTTAAGTCATTGTTATGTAAAGCATGGAATGACTGGGCAAAGCATGATACAGTAGGGATAAAACATTTTGAACTCTGTTTCTTAACAGTTAGCAGCAGTGGCTGAAGAGGAGTCTGCCCTTGGCACTTTGTGTTGGGGCAAAAGCAAAAATGAGGCAAAGGTATTAATATTTTAGAATTTGTGTTTATTTCTTGAATTTTTAAAACCATCCATAAAATGGTACAGATGCTTGTATTAGTCAACAATATAACTTTTATTTTGCTTCCTGATGAATAATTAACACACTGAAATGATTATGTCCCAAAGAGACTGAAATATTGAGGTTCTGCACTTTGACCTTGCTGATTTTGATTTTTCAGAACCTGTTCAACAATGGTTGCTATGAAAGGTCTAGTTATCTGAAAATTTGTATGGAAAAGGTTTCCAGTGGAAAGTTTGTATTGAGACTTCTTCAAATTATGTAAGCAGAGTATGCTATGTTTGTTATAGATAAAATGTCATACGTTGAAAACATTCTTTAAGTATTATGTTGTCTATCAAGAAGGAAAAAAAAGAAAAGGATAATTTTAGAATCCCATTAGGGAATGAAGTCTAAGAGGGGAGATATTTTAGGATAGGAAAGGATTTTGTGACATTTTCTCTCAAACTGCTTGTCCATTTTGTAATGCTATACTGCAAATTCATCTTCAGGAGAAACCTATTTTTCCAGCCAATACTTATCATAAGCACAATTTCAGGAACACAAAGGGAGGTAAGGCAGATTATAAATGCTAGAGACATGATCTGGTAAATTTGTAAATGAGTGTTTGATCCACAGGAGAGGGTGAGGTAAATGAACCTCTAAACAGAGAATGGTTTTAGGTCAGTCAACATGGGAGACCCTTATTAGGCTGTGGGTCACTTCTCAGACTTCACCCTCCATCTCTGGCTGGGCAGGTTTTGTCTGAGAGACACCATGGTGTCCTCTGTGTGCATAAGAGTAGATGATCTGTTATAATTACTCTGACACTGTGACAGGTGTACAGTTTAGGAGCTCTTACTTTTAGTGAGCAAAGTTGAAGTTTCAGTTAGAGTAATTGTGCTTAAACTAATGGATGTGCTCTTTAAGAGTTCCACGCTGTAACTGATACCTGCTTAGTTTTGAACTTTGTTTTTTGAATAAACCTTCAGCAGCTTTAAAACTGACATCTCTGCAACAATTCTTCACTGCTAAATTGCTACGAAAAGTTTAATGATGAAAAACCTTCTTTTGAACAACAATCTTTGCTTGGTACTATGTGGCAGATATAAAGGGGAATTTTGTCCATGCCATAGATATCTGACTTAGGTGTTTTAAAGGGAGTTTGCCCTGATATGTCTTGCAATATGGCGTGGCTCAAGAGTAAATTTATACCCATTTTCATAAAGCCATACCAAATCCTTGTTTAAAAGTTATATTGAAAGAGTCAGTATTGCTTCTATGTACTGTTTGTATGAAAATAATTTTAACTAGAATTTCTCTAGAAGAAATAACTTGGAGAGTTAAATTTTTTTTTAATGAAATAATATGTTTTCTGCATTTCCTGTTTCTAAATCTTTTGGAGAGGAGATGAGTGTGCTTTGTTTATAAAGCTTCAAAATGTTTGGAATGATTTATTGCACTCTTTGGGAGCTCGTAAAATTCCATTAAGCATGTTTGTTTTTATGACAGAATTCCATTTACTGAAGTTTACTCCAGAACTAATTTTGGGTAGTTAGCTGTGTTACTAAACATCATACAATCATAGAATGGCTTGGATTGGAGGGGACCTTGAAGACCATCTAATTCCAACCTCCCTGCCATGGGCAAGGACACTTTGAACCAGACCAGGCTGCTCAAAGCCCCATCCAGTCTGTCCTTGAATGCTGCCAAACATGGAGTATCCACCACCCATGCAGTAAAGAAGTTCTTCCGAATATCTAATCTAAACATACTCTGACACCATTCCCCCTTATCCTGTCACTACGTGCTCTTGTGAATAGTCTTGCCCCAACTTTCCAGTAAGTTCCCTTCAGATACTGGAAGGCTGCAACTAGGTCACCTCGAAGCCCTCTCTGTCTCGGGCTTCATTCCCAACTCTCTCATCCTTTCCTCATAGGAGAGGTGCTCCATTACTCTGATCAAATAACAGCTAACTGTGCATTTATTACATCCAGTTCATGTAAGATTTTGCTGATTAACTTATTAGTAACTCTTACTGGTGTGTCACAGGAAGAGAAGGCAAATGTATAGTACTTTTTCAAATTTTGCATAAACTTTGCAATAGATAGAAAATTTGGAAAAGATGACAGTTATAGTTATCTGTAGATGCAGCTTTTTAGCTTTTTGACATTCTGAAAGCTTAGGTGATTTGGTTGCAGTTTGCTTTGGTCTTTTCTCCTGATGATTGAGAGAAGTGTGTTTTACTGCCTAGAGTCATCCAACAAATGTTAGTTATGTTCTTTCTGGAGCTTTCTGAATAGTTGGCTTAGTGAATTCAGATGATTTCCTCATTTTCCTTAATTCTATCTCTGACTGATCAAAGGCAAGATACCTTATCATCCTGCTTTTTCAGGTATGAATTGGAAAAACCTGTCTTTCTATCACTTGGATAAATTAATTTTGCTAAACAATATAATCTCTTTGCTGAAGTAGTTCATCCCAAGAAGGAGAGTGGGGATAAGATTCAGTGGTGCAAGAAAATAGCTGCTGAAAGTTTTTCATAAGTTGTGTGTCAGACACAGCAATAGCATTGGTAAGTTGATAGTTCTGTCATCTGTAGTACTGCTTTTGTTGTTTCGGAGTTTGCATGTCTAGTGGAAGAACAGGCATGATTTCATGTGGCAGCAGCTCCTTTTAGCCCTTTCTGTAAGAGCCTGAAACTGGTCTACGAGATGGATTTGAATGTTCAGTGCTGAACAAAACTGGTGGCTAATATTGTTTCTTTTTCTTCATACATAGGAAAAAAGGAATTACGATATAGAAAAAAATAATCATCCAGATCCTCCACGCTACATGCAAAATTATTCCTTTAAGTGAACATTATTTTCTATGCCTTCCTTCTGTATTGGTTTTAGTACCTTTATCCATCTTGCCTACGTGACTTGATAAAGCTCATTTGAAACATGTATTTGTTTTGTATACCCATTCATTTCAGCTTTTCACTACTTGGCAAAAGCTGTTATGTTGGATATTTTTCCTCTTCTAATTCTTTGTGGTATGAATTAGGCTGTTCTCCCCTTCTATTCATCAAGGACATGTTTTGTATTAATTGATATTACAGCATTAAGAGAAACTGCTCGGAGACTCACTGGTTCTGTGCCTAATTACTGCCCACGTGTTCAGAGTTAAGTGGGACATGAGCAACATCTTTTCAAACACACAGACATACAGAAGTGTTCAGGGTTATTATTGAAAATCAACTGCCCAAATCGCAGTAACATACATCCTTTTTTGTAAGCCAAGATCTTTCTTCATGTTGCCTTTTGAAAATGATGTTCACTCTTACCTCAAATCAAAGCCTATCACAGACTAAAGTGAAACAACAAGGCAGATAGTTGTTTCTTCACAGAAAAAAAAAAAAAGAACAGGAACATTATTTTAAAATAAGAGCTTTTCCTAAAAATGTGGTAGCACTACTGAAACCATCAAGTTGGTGTTTTTTTGTTTTTGTTTTTGTTTTGTTTTTTTCCCCCCCAAGATTCTGTATCAATATTCCATTTTTTTTAGAAGCAGTACAGCTGTATTTAAGAGGATACTTGCCAGGATCATTAAGGATGTGAAAGATCAGATTCAGTTGGGATGGGAACGTTGGGCAGAGTAGCTCAAAGTGCTAATTTATAACATATTGCACTAAATTATGCCAAAATGAGACTCATACTTGATGTCCACCCTAAAACATCACTAAATCATTTGAGACAACATCAGTTTAATATGAAATGGGATAGTTGCACATGGCTCCTGACATTGTTTCCATACTGAAGTACAGCAACAAATTTCATTTAAATCCTAGGACAAGAGTTTGGCAGAAAAAGCCCTCTGTATCCTGATAATGTATCAACCATGTCTCCTTCTTGCTGCTGTTCTTCAGCCAAAGAACACAGGCATTTGAGTGTGCAAGCAAAAGTGATGTTATTGCAGAGAAGCACTAGAAACTTTAATGGTTTTTAACTGAAGGAGAGTTGATTTAGATTAGGTAAAGAAGTTTATTACACTGAGGGCGGTCAAACACTGGCACCAGAGAGGTGGTGGATGTCCTATCCCTGGAAATGTTGGTGTTCAGGTTGGATGGGGCTCTGAGAAACCTGGTCTAGTTGAAGATGTCCTGCCGCTTTGCAGGGGTTTGGACTAGCTGAGCTTTAAAGTCCCCTTCTAACCCAAACTGTGCTATAATTCTATGACTGGACTTTGAACAAACCCCACACACGCTTTGTTTAACCCCCCTTCCCTCCATTTTTTCCCCAAGGAACACACTGCAGCTCATTGTGCCCATTTGGTACTGTTGTACAATGTGTTTTAATTGTGTTTTAGTTGACATGGGGTAGAATGATTTTCATGTGCTCACAATCCACCCCAACTCAGGCACCTGGTATCAAGAAGAGAGGATAAGGGGTAAAAAGACATTTCAGTGGGAGGGAGAGAAAAAAGGCAGAATAGGAGTGATAATTGCAGGAGAGGAAAAGAAAAAAGGCCGGGAGCAGAGCAGCAGCAATGAACTTGGCTTTTTATGGCATAGGTGGAGTATATAACAAAGTCCATCATTTCACCAGTTCTAGTAGTCTGCCCCACTTGTCAGTGCTGTTCTCAGTGGGTCTTGTGGGGTGAAAAAGTCAATAATCATATGATATTAAAAGGCTTTATGTAAAAATATCCTGAAATAGTCTGCACAGAAACACCTGAATTATTGCAGTTCTGACATTTGAGTGAATCTTTTTATTTTAAAATTGAAAATTGATACAGTGAACAGTATGTTTCCTATTTCTCAAAAATGGATCTAATGTAAATTTAATTATAAACTGACTTAATTGAATCTAGACCACTGCCCACAACTCTTCTACTGAGAACAGGAAAGGCATTGTAATAACCACTTCCATCTCTGAATGAGAGAAGGCTTTTCTACCCCTACTGACAGAATTTGGAAACTCTATCAATAAGTACTTCATAAATATAGATGAAAACACTACTCACATTTTTAATCTTTCTAAAAGATCTAAAGCATTTAAATTTAAATTTGCAGCTCAGATGATGTATTCCCACTTGGCAACTGTAAAATAGACCTTCTTTTTAATATTCACTCCAGGGATATAGAGAGCAAAATAAGATTAAAGATATGATTTTAAAATAAGATAGGAGGTTTCTGAGGGTTGCGCTTTGTAGGCATGTTTCGAAATATTTGCTCTAATCCACTGAGACAATGTTTTACTCTATATGAAAGATATCTTGAAGATCTGATTTAGGACAATGAACATGCATTTTACATAAACATGTTTTATCCAGTAAAGACCAAGTATTGTCTTGAATTGATGAGTTTATTATGATGATAATATAGATCAGAGTAAAAAGATAATACAGGAGGAGAAAGCCAGAGGGATTAATCACTACAGTCTAGAGGTAAATTATTTTATATACACCAATGAATAATTATTTTATATACCAATGAATTTTATAATGCAGACTGAATTTTTAACTGGCTGAGTATAAAAAAAGTGTTGATTTGCAATCCCTGCAGCATAGATAGTAAGTTTCTTCATCAGTCAGCAGTATTTTTATTACTATAATTATACTCAGAGACAATCAGATTTTAGGCATTTGACTTTATCGAGATGATAATTATAAATTTATTACCCAAGTTTCTAATGTTTATTTTGAAAGAAGACATTCTCATCCATACTTATCCGTACAGGAGCACTCAGGCCTACCAGGTGCTGCAAGTGCACACTGTGTGGAAGAAACACGGTTGTGTTATTTTATTATTGACAGCAGTATCTGTTCATCATGGCATATTGAAGGGTAAAGTGGGAGCAACTACAAAACTGTTCTGTTTTGCTCAAACTGTCAAATATAAATAAAAGTACCAGCGATTTGGATTATGTTCTTGTTATTTCGTCTTTTGCACTCGCTGGAGATGATCAGCATCTTTCGATAGAGAATAAATTAGGATGCATTGGTTTTAGTATAAGCAAAGAGGAGGAGTGAGGTCTAGTAAAAATTCAAGTAGCAGAAAGGAGCTTTAAAAGTCAGAAAATAGTGAGCTCTGCAGAATTGTGAAATTGGCCTACCACAATCCTCAATTTCTGTGCTTTTCTCCACCCTGGAATTGACATCAGTATCAAGTTAGCAAATACTTAGTGGCTTCAGCTGAAACATTTTAGCTTGACTGCCGTTGTTGAAAACACGATGCAATGATGAATAGCAGTTTTTGAAAGTCAAGTGCAGTTAATTCATAAATCTCTACACAGACACCCTCTTTTAGACATATAGTAGCCCTGGGCAGGTATCTGCGGAGGAGTGGAATGCATACGGATTCACAGCTTTAGTTCGCAAGGTCTTAGTGATTCCGCATTCTTCTCCAACAGCATATTATATCTTTTAAGTCTATTGTGTCTCAGAGTTTTTGAACTGTTCGTGCTATTAGTTTTTCCTTTCCACACCCTATGATAGGTGAATAGCATTCTGCATAGATCTTTTTATATACTATTGGTATTATTAATGCTTTCATTGTGAGTTAACATTATTTATGAGATACTCGTAGAGTGATTTATCTCTTTTCGAGTATCAACAAGCTATCAGGTTTAGAAATAAGCATATTTATGTTCATTTCTCAGCATCTGTGATTGATGATAAGACCACTGATGCTATACTCTGTGTGGGGGAACACATTCTAGGGAATGCTGTGTCTGGCCAGATCTGGCGATACAGATCTTAGTCTCTCTGTCATCTTTTGTAAGAAGTTCCAGGAGGAATGAACACACAGGATCAGATTTGAAAGAAAGAAAAAGTGGTGAGGAATTCTTCATCATAAGCTTGGAATAGAGGAAAGGTTCTACCTCACTCTGAGCTTTTAGGTTAAATAGTGGAGTTTTGATTTCTTTTTTGTCCTATTTTGCTTCCCTCCCNCCCCCCGTATTTTTTTTTTTAATTTATTCACTCCTATTGATATTCCACAATTAGGGTATTTAAAGACAACATTGTTATTTTAAAAAAATATTCTCTTTGAGGCATGCAAATTAATGATGCAGTATTTCAGAACTTATTTTGATACCTCATTCTAGTATTTATATATGCATATAAACAATGTGGAATTTGATTAATTATATTCAAGAAAGATGAATTTAAAGTAGGCTGCGTAGAAGCCTCGAAGTCCTAGGAGAGTGAAGGGTTTGTCTGCATGTCTGGTTGTGAGAAGCACAGTTTAGTTAGCGTCACAGTCTGTGTTGGCATGGTAATGGTACTTCAATTTTTCAGCAGTCTTGTTTGTGGATAGCTCAGGAGCAAGAGTTTGAACAGGAGAGCTGTGGAGATTTTCTCCAGTTTTATGCTCCTATTTAAGAAAATA
This sequence comes from Empidonax traillii, assembly GCF_003031625.1. Taxonomy (NCBI): domain Eukaryota; kingdom Metazoa; phylum Chordata; class Aves; order Passeriformes; family Tyrannidae; genus Empidonax; species Empidonax traillii. The sequence continues at coordinate 1,935,655 of NW_020955228.1, read as the reverse complement.
GAATTTGTAACAACTACTCAATTATGAAAATGATTGTGCCAGACTATTCATATTTCACTGCATGTGCATTTTAAAAAGCTTTTTTCAATAACTGTAAAAATGTCCAGTGGAGACCCAATTATCATCTCAGATACTGAGGGGAAAAAGGATTTTAGTGTCTCAATTAACTGAACTCTGCAGTGATGCTGGTATATCCTATTGAAAAAAAAAAGCTTACTGTGCTTGCTGACTGATTGATAATACTGCAAAAATTTGGATTAGGAAAGTAAAATTTTTAATTTGGAAGAGGATAGAAATTTATTAATGATGGTAACATTTTAAAACAAGATTATAAAGGTGATATAAACCAATGGCAGGGCTATTTATTCCTTTGAAATTGCAAAGTAAAATATAAAACTCAAGTCCATCAAAATAAATATGCAGATTTGCTGAAATTTAAAAAATTAAAAGGCTTCTCCTGTAAGAGTTGTAAATTATATTTTGTGGACATTTTAATGGCAAAATAATAGTTTTATACTGTGATGCACCGGATCAAGGTTTGGAGAAGATTTTTAGTTATTCATTGCTGCTTTAGGCTGTCAAAATAGGAATGTTTTCAGGCCACTGACACTTGAGCTGAATAGAAAGTAGGACTTCTAGGGGGGTCTTTCCAAAATAATCCACTGGTATTAGTGTTGTAGTACATTAGCATAGTTGACAGTGTTAAGTATATTAACAGTATGTTGCCTCTTTTTATGATTTTTTTTTTTGGTCAATTTTTAACACTGGTATGAGAAAAGGGACCTCTGTGGAATCATAGTATATTATATTGCTGCATATGGAATATACTACCAAAGTGTTCTGCTCATACCATCATAGACTAACAGAACCTCATAGTCTTTGCCATTGATTTCAATACCAATGGTCACTGTCCCTCCAGTACTGATTCCACTGGAGTTTTCATGAATAATGCAAACATCTCTTAGTTGCAAGACTTGGTCATATCAGATTGCTTCATGTAAGAAAAAGATATTCTCCATATAGAGTTATGTATACACTGTTGAAAGAAGTCAGAAGTCAGTTCATCTGGGGTATTCTCATGGAATAAATACTGTGGGTGGAGAAGTAGGAGAGGGAGGATCAGGATGGACAGGAAATCTGTGATGGCTTTATGGTGGCACTGCTGTGTAAGCAAAGACAGTAAGAAAGTAGAAACAAGCAGAAATAGAAATGAGAGTTGATTCCAAATGGGGCTTATGAGGGAGCTGTGTGTCACTACCTCTGCCACCTGGCATTATCATGTGTTACAGGCAAAAGGATGATGAAGTGCTTCCCATAGTATCTAGTTCATATATCTGCTTCTTGTAAACCAAAGATTCATGGGATATAGCTATCCTTGTAATTGCTGAGGTGAGAACACTTGATCTAAGCATCAGATTCGAACCAGTCTGAAGTAAAATCCCCAAAATGTGTATTATGTAATTGCAAGCTGCTCACTGCAACATTTTATTGATCTACTCTTACTGTGCTGCCCAACTTGTTGAAGAAGTCTGAATTTAGCAAACTCCAGGAGCTACTCTTTTCCTGGGTTCCTTGGGTTAAAATATTAATCCAAGCCATCCTATGCCTGAACTTCACCTATCTGTTCCTCCTGCACTGGAAAGCAGCAGGCAGTTCTCTTCTCTTTCTGCAACAGCTGCCCACCTTTCTTCCTTGCCAGGCAACCTCCCCCTCTCTTTTCATCTTTTCTTAACAGGAAATTTTCTTTTCCTTACTTTCACCTTCAGCAGTAGCATTGTTTTTATAGGCAAATAGTCCCTTTCCCTTACTCCTTTCAGCAACGGAATTACCTGTGACCTTTATTATTTACTCAAAATTATCTTAATTTTCCTTACTCTCTCACCCCTGCCTAGAAGTTTCCACTCATCTCCTATGCCTCTGGCTACTGGTACGGAGCAGAGGTAGTCTGGAATGGGTGCTTTGGTCAAGTCAAACCTAAAAATACTGAATGCTGCTGGTCTAGAGGCTTTGCTTGGGAGAAGATATTGTCCAGCCCAGTAAGACTCCCATCTGACTGATCTTTACCCACTTGCCCCTCACACAAGTACTGTCTCCCTTGACAGCATCTGGTGCTTAAACAGTTGTTCTCTTGACTCTTCCAAGGGATCCTGTGCCAGATGGCAGGGCCCACAAAATATATCCCTGTCACTCTTGCTCACTGTCATTGAACTGAAATACAATCTAAATGAAAACAGCATTAAACACTTTAGCTAAAAGGTACACTATGCAATTTATTCATTTGCTAATTGAATGAATTCTTTGGATCAAGATTTTTATAATGGAAGTAATAACTGACAGCTCTTATTTTTATTGCTTTTTATTGCCTCGGGGCAATATATTATTTTGATATTTAAATAATTGGCAACAGAAAGTTGACAGTTACTAGAAAAATTACAAGAATCAAGTCAGACAATTGTTTCTCTCTCTCTCTCTTTTTTTTTTTTTTTTTTTTTAACAGGGGGTAGGGCTGTAAAAGACCTCCAGATGTTATTTTGTTCATGTCCCTCATTAAAAGAAAATATCCTGGGCGGGCTGGCCCAAACAGGTAGTATTGCTCAAATATCAACAATTAGAATTCTTTCTGACATATCCTGAAGTTCACTAAGCCCTCTCCAGTGGGTATGTGGGGTAATCTGAATCATTCTGCAGAATACCCAAGAGCAGTGGGTCCTCAGGGGAGCTGATGGCTCCATTCCAGTGCTGTTCATGTGCTTTTAAAGTGAGACAAGCAACCTACACAGACCCGAGTTCCCTACAGATATCCAGGACTGTGCTTGCTAGTGTAGTTGTAAGCAAGACAACACAATGCAGGTAGTGAAGGTACTGTGTGCCTAAAATTGTGTACAAAGCAAACTGTGATGGGAAATGCTTCATGAAATTCAATTCATATTTTTTAAAAAAATTTACATAGATTAGGATCTCTTGGTAGAAACAGACTTCATCATCTGGTTTTTTTCATGGCAATTTATTTTGATCGACTGAAGATGAGAAGAATGTGAAAACAATAAGCATTGTTATTGCTAAGTAGTATTTTTGTCATTAACTAGAGAATGTTTTAAAACTGGAAGTGATGGGAATGCAGTTACCAAAAAAAGCATTTTATCACAGTGTGCAGGGACATTTCAGACTAGTTGGTATTAACATAGCAATTTTGTATGGCTTTACACAATCTGTCGATTTAGTGTTTTACTGCATCTATCTATCTATCTATCTATCTATCTATCTATCTATCTATCTATCTATCTATCTATCTATCTCAGGCTATGTTTGCTTTTAGAATAGATTTGTTTTTAGATGCCCCTCTCCAACACAAGAATTTTTCTCTGCTAAATGAGATTTTGCAACAATTGCAAAGTTCTCTATGGAATCTGAAAAAAAGAAAACCATTCCTTTTCATATTGCAATCACTTGATTAGTACATCCAGCTACTATATCTGAACAAGTTGTAGGTGTTAGGCTCCCAATCTGAATCATTTTATAGGGAAGGAGAGGATAATTTATATCTTTAAAGGGGGCCTAGGGGAAACAAGGGTCTTAATTTATTTATCTACTTTTTTGCAGGTAATGTTGCAGTACAGTAAGTCAGACAACTTACAGAAAGTATAGCAGATTATAGAAAGTTTTCGCAGATTTTAGGCTTAATGATTCTGGTTTGTAGCAGTTTGTTTCTTCTAAATGCAGAGTGTATCAGGAGTGTTGTGTCAGGCACATGAACTATTTGACTTGCAGGTGTCCTTGGATTCTGAAAGTTAAGCACCCATTTTCTGTCCAAGATCTATTGAAAGCCATAAAGCTTTTCTGTGAATCTGTGTCTAAATCTGATATATTTTTGGATCCTGACATCTGAGGTAGGAGTGAATTTTGGTAATTGTTCAGAGCTGTTCTCCCCTTGCCTGGTTTTGTAATTCTGACTTTCTTGTGGATTGTGTCAATTTGGTTGTCCGATTTTAAAGAAAGCTTTTGTAGCTACATCTCTCTTACATCCCTATAGCCACTGAGAGCTCCTTATATTATACAGAAGAATATTTTTAAAACATGTATTTTAAAACATTTTGCCATATATTTTAGATCAAATTATTACATAGGGTTTGCTAGGGATTATCTGTGAGTTATATCAACTCAGTATAAATCCTTTAACTGTCTTTAGCTGTCCAGTTGTTTTCCTTCTCTCTGAAATACTATCACAAACTATTTTGATCTTGGACCTTGAATAAAAATTAACAGAAGAAGCCTTCTGAAATAATAGTGGTCTTATATTCCAAAACTGACTTTATTCTTACTATAAATTAATTCATCTAGTAACCTGTTTTATGAATAAGCAAATACACAGGATATTTCTTACTGGTAAATTCTGTTGTAATTCAATTGCTGTTAATACATGTACCCTGGGAAGCCATAGTTCACCATTACTTTCAACTTCTTTCACATTAAGTAAAGTATAAAAGAGTACTTCTGACTGGTATATAAGCGAGATTTATCACTTTTTTATTTTGACCTTTAGAATCTGATTCCTACTTTTATTTATGTAGTAGGATTATATAGTTTGCACATTCAAGTGGCACAGTAATTTCCTACCTTCTCTTTTTAATTCTTTGCTTCTCACATGATGTCTAAAACCAAAATTTGCCAAAGAGAGAGAACAGTAGACAGCTAGCAAAAGGGGTGAACAAAATGTACTTTGGGTGAACACAACATTGTTCATGCTGGTTTCTACTTATGATGGCTAGCATTGGAAGACACAGTTGAACTTTTTATAGTACAAACAAAGGTATGCATTTTGCATGTTTTATCAATACTAATTTCAAATATTTTTGAAGTATGGATACTTATCAATAATCCTTTGTCTTAAAATGAATAAGAGATTTAGAATTCTAGCTTAAGTACACAATGGACATGTTTGTGACAAATGAGCAATTCATATCAGATTTATTTATACCTTTCCAAGAAAGTTGATGTTCCTGAGATGCCACCAGAACCTTGCAGTGCACTCTCTAGAATCCATGACTGCAGCCTTCATTCTGTGTGATGTCAGAAAGTACATGTCTGCCTACTGTTAGGCTGATTGAGTTTGTTACTGCCAACAGCCTCTACTGGTACTTGGTTTTGTGCAACGAAATGAATGAAACCAAGTCTTGATGATCTGTTCATGTTGAGTCTTGGGTGTGTGTGTCTACATAGGGTGGGACTGGCAATCTGGGCAGTAGCTAAATAATCTGTTGTGGTGGTTTGTGATGCTTTTTATGTTTTGCAGTTCTTGCAAGAGAAGGAACTGATTCCAAAATAAACTTCAGAAGATTTCACAAGTAACAAACCTTAACTGCAATTGCAAATTACATAGCAGTTTGTGTTACCTTACTTAGATACAAGAATTCACGGGCTGTTTTTTCAATGAATGCATGATATGAAGCTTCTTGAATATTGACTCTTTGGTGATGAATGAGCACTATTCTGTAAATCTGAACATTTTAGAATGTTATTTTCAGATTCTGAGTTATCAGATCATGTTAGTGTGTGAACTGTAAACAGTGGGTGCTGGCAGAATCTCATAATCGTGCAATACTTCTGCTTTGTAATGCTGTTTATGAGGCTCTTTTTTAGTTCTTTTCATCTGAACTGTATTTCTCTTTGCCTAACAGGTTAAGAAATTGAAAATGAACTGATAGCAATTATAAATAGCTTCAGGCTGCTTGATAAAATTAATGTTCTGGAGCTGGTGTGCAATGAGATCATTCACAAATCAGTATATTGCCTGTTTTTCATATTTTGAAGTTTATTTTCCATTTTATATCAGTAATATAATCCAGGCATTTCACTCCAAAACAGTACTTCTTGGGTGGTAAAACTCAATAGGTATTTAGTCTCATGACTTATAAAGCTACTAGAGGCAAATTATAATTGTCTTGAAATACAATGCTTGTCATAACTTATTACGGTTTATGTATTATCTATTGTGTAAATACAGTATTGGTTCCCTTAAACACATACTAAAGTTGAAGCAGAAAGTAACATCACAGTGGCCAACAGTACAGAATTGTAGTGTCCTTGGCAGCTTTCTCAGAACATTATCAGTTAAGCACATTAAGGGATTTCTTCTACTAACTGATTTGGCTTTACAGCTCCTGCTATTTACTGACAGCAGAATATAAAAAAGGTTTCACATAGTGAATGGTTTGGCATTGGGATAAGTTGCCCAGGGAAGTGCTGGAGTCGCTGTCTCTGGAAGTGTTCAAGATGTGTCTGGATGTGACACTTGAGAATATGGTTTAGGGGTGGTTATGGTGGTGCTCAGTTGACAGTTGGACTTGGTGGTCTTGAAGGTCCCTTCCAAGCTTGATGATTCTGTGATTTATTTACTCAACATGATGATAGTTGCAGAACCAAGGATTTGTATACAATGCTCTTTAAATCCATTACTTCTCTAAATGCATCCCAATGATGTGGAGTGAATCTAGAAATATTTTGGGAAATATTATTTTTGGCATAATTATAATTTATTTTATAAATAGTTCTGAATTTTAAATATATAATTTGTGATATTTAAGTTTATGTTTAGAGAGAAAAAATTATTAATTAATCGTTTTAAATGTCATTGCAAAATGATAATGCCCCAAATCGCTATTTACCATCTTATATAATGGCATTTTTATTTTTGAGTTTGTTTGAAGAAATTAATTATAGTGTATATCCATAAGGCTTTGAGATTTGCCATAAAGACATATGCAAAAAGTAAAATATACACTTCAAATTTCCATCCTACTTTTAGAACCCTATAAAATGTATTGAAAATATTTGGAAAAAAAAAAACAAAAGGAAAAACAAGTCACATAATTAACTATCAGTCAGAATAATATACTTGGCATATATATGCATTACCACTAGGAAAGACTTCAGTGGTGGGTTTGGACCTAATGACTCTCTATATAAGAGTAAGATCTGTGTATTGAAAGTGTAGATTTTGAAGCTCATTGCATGTAGTGCCCAGGATATTGGTAAAGAGATCAAAGATTTGAAAAAAATTTCAGTAATTTCAGGGGAGTGGAAGATGATAAGAAGTTTTTTTTCTACCACATGTTTTTATAACACTGTCCAGTTTATATATAGTATAAAAATATGTGCTGCATCATCAGTGTTATAAGAAGAGTAAAATCACTGAGGCATGAAGATAAGAATATTTTTTCAGATGAAGGTTAGGCTAAACAATTCAGGGAATCCTTTCTGCTCGTGTCTGATCCGGTTAAAGGAAAGGATATGTAGAAACCAGTGGGAAATAATCAAAAAGCAGTAACTGAGGAAGGATTTTTAAGTCCCATCTTTGTACTGGAACAAGTCCACAGACAATCTCAAGTACAAGAAAGCCTGTGTTTTGTTAATGGACCTTGAAGGGAACGTGTAGCTTTTAGATTTGTTTGACTGGGAGAATGGAATCTCACTTTGAGCATATAAAAGAGTATTAAGCAGTAAAAGTTAATGCAAAAGTTCTTAATAGATAAGCTTCAAGTAAATAATGGAAAGTTATTCTCAGTAGTTATTGTGAAGGGGACATTGTGACTGAGGACAACTGGGAGTGTCAAGAGACGAGGCTGTGGCACGTCTGTACTGCTGCAGACATGATTCTGCTGACTGAATAGGCAGCAGATTTATGGAAGTTGAGCATTCAGGGTAAAAGCTGAGGCCAAGAGCAGGCACAAGGGAATACAGTTTGTTGAAGACAAAAGAGATATTGAGTCAAGAGAGGAATTAGTGGAAATGGAGTTTGAGATTGCTTCTTTTGTCCAGAGGAAACTTTTAAAACATGTCTGTGAAAAGCCAAACCACATATTCATCTAATCAATACAGGCTGAGAAGATGAACAATGTGAAATCAGGGCCTATGTAAAAAGATACATGCACTTCTAAATGCAGCTGTGAACTTGGAAGCAAATACTGAAGCTGGAAGGAAAAAAAAAAGTGAGTCTAAGTCAGAGAAAGAGCAAAAGTTGTGCTTTCTAGTTGAAGCACAAGGAGATTTATTCTTAACTAACACCTAACTTATTTGAGCAGCTGAACTAATTTTTAATTGTGGATAAACCTTAAACATAGCTAGCTTCCTTTTCTTTTTAGCCAAACAAATCAATGACGTAACAACTCTTCAGGCTCTCATAGCTGGGCTCACATGGTGGGTGCTGGGATTCGTATCTGTGAGTATCTGTTACTGGAGTAACTGACCGTTTTGTGGGAGTTATTTCCTAGGTAGCTCTGAATATCAAGACCTGAAACCCACAAAATTAAGCTAGTACATGTTGTTTAAACATAAGTGCTCTTGTTACAATACAGTTTCTAGAAAAAGAAATATTAACTTTGTAAAACCAATTTAAAATTCCTCTGTAATGGTTATCTGCTGTCAAATTTTTGCTATAAGATTGAAGATTTGGTGTTCTGTTTACTTTCATTTTTGACTGTTGTATTCAGAAAACAAGCCAACATTTTTGTTAAACTGTATAAATTATTCTTGAGTTAATTTTAAATATAGTTCACAATTAGCATATTTTAAAATACTTTAGGGATTCTGCAAGTGAATTATACAAGTATCAATATCCAATATCATGGTTCTTGTATTACTTATAAATATTTTCATCAGTAATTTAGATGAATATTCAGCTTTTATGGGGAAAGCTGAAAAACGAAAGAGTTTCACGTGCAGACAGTCCATAAGACACTAATATCACCTCTTTTACCTTACTGTTTTGGAAGAATGACAGTCCCCTTTCTTATGAAAAATATTAGTGCCATACATCACCATGGAAATAACACTGGTCACTTGTTCTCAGCCCACGGATTTCAATTAGCTTTGGATGACCCAAATTTTAAAACTGGGAGTAAGTGATGTGGTAAACTCTTACACATCATGTTTAGTCATGCCCTTGGAAACTGCCATAAGTTGTTTCTTAATCAAATGCCTATTACAAGAAGGTACTAGGGAGAATCAAACTTATCTTTGCAGCCAGTTATAGACATATTTAAAGTTGCAAGTACGCACAAGATGGTTTTAGGATGTTTTGAAAGGAAACTTTGGTAACAACTTAATTGAAAGTGTTAAAGGATGTAAAACATAGACTCTTCTGTTATGCAACTCCTGATACAACATACCTGAAGAATAGGCTTAACATTGAATGCTAATCTCATTAAAATAGGTTTGTTGATAGTTAAAAGATCTTTCACCTGCTTTATTTTTAATAAAGTGTCTTAATTATAGAGTACAATTAATCCATCTGCTGCTAATGCAAGACTCATTCCTTTTTCTTTCTATTTCTCCTTAAAGCTTTAAAATAGCCTTTCTTCTAAGAGCAATTTTTGGAGGTTATTTTACAAGAGTTTTATCACTTGGATATATTTTCATTTTGAGTGCCTTTGTTTGTATATAGACAGGCTATTGTGTATATGGTTTGGGCTGATACTTGTTGGAAGAAAGAAAGAGAAGCCTGTCTTGGCAAACCCTGATTTTTATGTAAGAGAACATCTGTGAACTCTATCTTTGTGGCATAGCTGGACCCTCATAGCCTAAGAGAAAACTAGAATCTAAAAGCAAGCACATCTGTCCCCTTACAACTAAAAAGATTATACATTTTGAGTTTAAGGATAAGGATTTGTTGGTGAACCCTGAGGAATGGTACTAACTGCTTGATCTGTTTATCTTGTTTTGCTACAAGGCAAGTAATGTGCTCTCTTCTGCCTTCCTGTCACTGCGCTTATACTCAAAGGATTCTTTTGAAACTGGCTATTTGCCCTCTAGCTATGCCATGGTTTGATCAGTAGCTAGTGGCAGGAGAGATTCCTTCATTGGACTTAACAGTGGAGGGATGATCAGGTGGGGGTCAGACTCAGAACAGCCATCACAGCACAAGCATTAAGGTTGGAAAAGATCTTCAAGGTCATCAAGTCCAACCTTTAAGAGAATACCACCATGCCCCCTAAACCATGCCACAAAGTGGCACATTTACTCAACACTTTTCAACAGTTTTTCAGCAGTTTTTCAACACTCCCCTGCTTCCCTGGGTAGCCTGTTCCAATGCTTAACCACTGTTTCAGTGAAGAAAATTTTCCTAATATCCAACCTGAACCTCCCCTGGTGCAACTTGAGGCCATTTCCCCTTGTCCTGTTGCTGGTTGCCTGGAAGAAGAGGCTGAAGAGGCTGACCCCCACATTGCAGCAATCTCTTTTCAGGTAGCTATAGAGAGCAAATGGTGTTACTGCCATTCACGCTTCCATGGGAAGGTATGGTGTGTCCAGTGCCTGCCATTCCTCTTGGCCACTTGGTGAAAAAGGAGCTCTTTGCCACAGTGGTTTCCGAGTGTGGTTTTGTGATAATTCTCTGCCCCATCTGTTGGATTAGATGCAGACTGTTTGCTGCTGCTTTCTGAACCCAGTGCCTCTGCTCACACTAGATTTTAAGACTCATCTTTCCTTTAGGATTAATTTTTCAAAATTTATATGCTCCCACCATTGCTTAGCTGAAAACTTTAATGAGGATAGATGCTCTGTTTGCACTGGCTTTAGGCTATGGATGAAGGAGGATAAAGAAGTAAAGAATAGAGAAATTGAGAGTTTGGATCAAGATTTTTAGAAATTATTATTATTTCCTCCTACATGCTGTATAGGAATTCATTCATATCCTAGAGTGCTGCGAAGATACACTGTCTACTCTTAAGTAAGTAGGTAAACATTGAGTAGGCAACATACCTGAAAGAAAACAATAGAGGGAGGCAAATGCAGGTCCTCCATTCCCAGCAGTTTTGAATGTATTTGAGTATTTTTGAGTGTACCTATGCTTAGAGCTCCGTTGCTCATGGAATGATTTATGCTTGCAAGAAATGTAGGTTCCTTTGCTGCTTCCTACATTAACTGTCTAAAGACTGATTTGGAGCAGGGGAAAAGACCATGATCTGTGCAAAAGAAAGTTGAGAGCAATCTAAATTCCTGCAAAATTTATGTATTAAAATGTCACATTGGTGTGAGAGACAAAGATTCAATTAAGAGTATGGAAATCTGTGATATCAAATGCCTAACCATGAGCTTCTGGACAGCCACTCCTGCTCCCTGTGTCTCACTGCCCAAAACACTGACATTTGAGTTACTTTAAAGCTGCTTTTGAAATTTCGAGAGCAGTTTAAAACCAGTCACATATTAGATCTTCTGTATCAAAATACAGAGTTTAAAGCTGAAATTCAATCTTTGCAACTGCAAAATAACCAGGCTCATAATACTGTCATTACTTCGAGTTGTATTTCTGTAACCAAGATTGGAATGTGGCCTTTACCCCACTGAACTGATATTATCGTCCTAAAAGTTTGAAAGCCACTAGGCTGGATGTGAACAATAGCCCAGCACATGTGTATGCATACTCTGTCCCTCAGAATCTCTAGGGTTTTGATTACTTCTTTCCCCAAAGGAGAAGTTTTAATTTTGTTTTTTAGTAGTCTGTACAGTTTTTCCTCTGAATCATCTCAAATATATTCTTTGCAATCAAGAGGAATGTTTCCAATCAATTAGTTACTGCAGCCGTGTGCTTGTATTTCAGATTATTCATAGTCTGTAGGAGTTTTATAATGAAGATTTTAATGACTGAACATTGGCATGTGTCCATTTTAATGAATGGACACATGCCTCTTCTTATTTTGGAGAACTGGATACCTTATGCATACTATTCTCTAAGACGTTAGCACATATAGGAGGGAAGAAAAATGTGTTTCAGACTTGAAGAAAGGAAAAAATACTCACATTTCCTCTGCACTGATTTTTAGCATCCCCCAGGAGATTCAAATGCATCACTCATTCTTTCCAAAGACCTTACCATTTTGTTACAGTCACTAATTAAAAGTTGTCCAGTCTTTCTACGTAACACTGATAGTCACAATCACAAACTGCATCACAAGCTATATGAAACTGGTGCAGCACATTTGTATGCAAAATTCTCTAACTTGTGATAGCTAAAGGATTTCATGTCTTGTACTGCATATTAACAACTTAGATGTTTGAGAACTATTGTGTTAATTTTTTTCTTGAAAAGAACCACAACCAACCTATTTTGTCAATACAATCGAATATAAAAATATACTATATTAAATGTACCATAAAATATGTATTTTTCTGCTCATGCTAGAAATTTGTATGAAGAAGTGCTGTATTGTTTTCTCTGTGCCCTTTAGGTAGGTTTTGTAATTTTTCTGGATTTTTTTTTTTAAATTTTGTGGTTACAGTGATGACCTCAGATCTCACGGGGTAGAAATGTCGTATGTGGTTCTTTGAAGATTTTTTAAATTATTTATTTTACCTGCAGAATATGACACAGATTGCCTATCAGATAGAGCATTTGAATAATCTCACCTGATCTTTAGCAATGGCGTATCTATTTATATTTTGAGGATTGAGATAGTTACGTACTTAAACTTTTAACTCTGTGGTTTCTTCTAATTTTCTCCCCCATCATTTTTCTCTGTCTTCCCTTCATACACATTTTTGCATTCCTTACTTTACTGCCAACTAGTACTAAAACACCAGTCATGGAGTGAAACAGAGCTTGAAAGTGCTGCATTTCTCAGTTTATGATAGGAGAAAAACAGGTAAACTGTGCTGAACTGCTTTAGCTCTGCTGCTAGCCCCACGTGTCAAACACGTTCATACAGATCCGTAGCTGCTCCATCTTTGCTCGGTGCCTGGTGTACTGCAACAGTCTGTAAATGATTAGCATGATTGGGGTGTTGGGTTTTTTGGGAGGCTAGCACTGCTTAACTCATTTTTTATGCACGTGTGTGTGTGGTGGGTCTGCTGTGTATTCCTGGCCAGCTGCAAAACTTAACGCTGCAGCCCACCAAAGTATAGACTCTCACAGTAGAACAGGCAGCAGAGAATCCACCACACATACACACTGAGGGAAGTGCAGTGGTTAAACCGCGCCGAGACCCGGGTTCGATTCCCGGTTAGGACACTCCCCGGGCAGATGGAGCTCGTTAGCCCTGTAAGGCAATCCATCTACGTCCTGAGGACCTCGCTGCCACCGTCCAAGCTCGCTTGGCCCCGGCAGATGAACCTCAGGATTAAAGGGTGGGC
>NW_020955228.1:1892407-1922093 GCF_003031625.1 Empidonax traillii | reverse complement strand
CTCACCTAAAAAATCCAATGCGCAGGCTGGAAGGTGGAAAGACCTTCCCTGGTTCTTCGTTCGTGAAGACTGGCCATTATATATATATTATATCTTCCTCATGAGGGGATGTGGTGGGGCAGGCACTAATCTCTTCTTTCTGATGACCAGTGATACGGCCCAAGGGAATTGTATGAAGCTGTGTATGAACCAGGGGAGATTTAGATTGAATATTAGGAAAAGGCTCTTCACCCAGAGGGTGGTTGAGCATTGGAACATGCTCCCCAGGGAAGTGGTCACAGCACCAAGCCTGACAGAGTTCAAGAAGTGTTTGGACAATGCTCTCAAGCAGTGGGTGTGATTCTTGGGCCTGTCCTGTACAGGAGTTGAACTTTAGTGATCCTAGTGGGCCCCTTCCAACTTGGGATATTCTATAATTGCATGCTTCTGTATGCTGCTGCTGCATGGAATGCTTAAATCTCATTCCCATTTGAATTTATTAGTGCTATCAGATTGATCCACAGCTTTCTGAAACCAGATGAGAGACTTGCCACAGCTTCACTGGACTTAAGACCAATCTTAGATTTTTAGCACATCATAATGCAAGTTGTCAGAGGGGAAAGCAAGACTCCCGTGCTTCAACAGCATTTCAGTTTTCCTATATTTATAGTAAAAAACATTTTTTCCTTACTCCTAAAAACCCTTATGGTGTTTTTTACAAGGTTAGCAGAGTGATACCTCATAGAGCCTATAGGTAGCACACTAACATATATTAACATGGGTACACTTCATATTATAGACTTATTTGGTAACATACTGTATTAAGAGACCACCTCTAAGAAACCTCAAACACATAATATACTTTTGCAGGCAGTCACCTCTGTTAAATGGCCGATTTCTGCCAGGACTTTTGTACCAGACCCATACAGGTGGCAGAACGTGCTGCTAGCTCAAGCCTTAGGTAGCTTTTTGGGCAACTTAGAGAGAAAGATGGTTGACAACCATTGTGCTATCACTGCTGGCACACTCACTTTTGCCAAGAGCTTCAATCAGATAGTGGTAGGTGCTGAATGAAAACCCTTGCTTAAGCTGCAATGATTGAGTGTGCTGAAAGTGCCCTTTATAACAAACCCTTCAGGGGAATTTTTTTGGTCCAGGAATTTTTATTGATCATTCAGTATGATCATGCTAACAATATTTGTTACAGGATAAAAAAAAAAAAAAAAAAAAAAAAAAAAAAAAAAAAAAAAAAAAAAAAAAAAAAAAAAAAAAAAAAAAAAAAAAAAAAAAAAAAAAAAAAAAAAAAAAAAAAAAAAAAAAAAAAAAAAAACAAACTTGGAGAAGAAAAAACCAAGGAAATGTAAAGTCTAGGTCTGCAGAAGACACAGCTCATGTCTGCCATGTGTCTGCACTAGTGTTTAGATTGAAGTCTTTTTGTTTTAATGCAATGACTGTGTGTAGAATGAGTATTCTTCCACAGGCTTTTTAGTGCCAGGCCAGAAACTGTGAGCTGGGGATGGATTAACCACCTCATACAGAGAAGGGAACTGAAGACTGGTCACCTACATGCTGCAGGACATGCAGATAATGGAGCAGTTTTAAACCTGCTGATTAAGGGTAAATCTGTCTGCTCTGTTCATACTAGGGAAAGGAATTTTATTTGAGTTTTTATGTGCTTGTTCATGCGGTTTTGTTGGAGTTTTCTTTAACAAAAGAGCAATGTTTACCTTCAGTTTTAAATCTGTGAATCACAGGTGAAAAGATAAAAGCAAAAGCACTAGAGACAGACTCCTCACAGACTCCAGAAGATTTAAAATATTTTTCTGCTCTCAGTGTATCCACACGGTCATTTTAAATGTCAATTGCTCTCCATTCTTAGGACAAACTTCAAGAAGTGTGGTCAATCAATAATATAGGAGAGAGAGATACACTTTAGTATCATGTATTTAGACACAATTTATCCAGGTTTGGGTTGATTAGCATGGATGTATGACTGTTTAACTGCAGGGAATTAACTCACATCTATCAGAGTTCATTAATTAAGAGGTCTGCTAGGCTCCATTAGCACAAAGCCAGGTTGGTTCTTTTAGTGCCACTCATCTTTTTTTTCAATCCTCATTGCATCGTCAGTATCTAGATTTCAAAATTATTTCTGTTTTGTGGAGTATCCACTAATGAAGAATTGATTGCATTTTCTTAGTTTAGCAAGGAAGCGCAGCTATGCGTACGGAGGTTCACTTATGAACCTGCTCAAGTAATTTTGAACCCAGCTACCTATCTGAACTCAAATGCTGCCTTAATTACTTATCTATTCCTTGAAAGGAAACCTAAAAATATTCAGAGAAATAGTTTTCTTATCTTTTAGAATGATCTGCATAGCTATCTTCTTATTGAGATAAATTGCTGCATTGATATTATGTATGAGATGTCACCTATCAATAGATGCTTTGGCACATGGATTAAAAAATGTGATGTGGAAGCATTTTAAGAAGAAAGGAGACTTCAGATTAATTTGTACTATTACAGAAATGGAGGTTACTTTAATATGTAGATGCATGCCACTACTTATCTTGAGTGGGAAAAAATGCTTCTTCATGAATCTACCAGTTAATTACTCATGGTTAGATTAAACAACAATCTATGTTAGATAATTGATTTCTGGTAGTAGAAGAACCTCAGACACAACTGTTTAAATGAAAAGTATTAATTGAAGTAGAAAATTTCAAGTATTGATATTTTTGAGGCTAGATTATCTACTCAGTTTCTCTGAGTGCAATTAAAACACTCAGTATGTGACACCAGGCAACTTTTGGAGGGGCCTGGTATACCCTTAGTATAAACTGCAGCATTTTGCCGAGTTTTAAATTAACGGCAGCTCCTCTTGTACTGCCTTTTGCAAAATGCTTGCCAGAACAGAGATTATTTCAGAGCTTTGCTCTTCTGCCTGTGTCTGATGGAGTACCTGGTGTGCACCCATGAAAAGGAGCAATGGGCATGAGTTCCTTTTGCTGGCTCCAGCCTTTTTCCATAACATGGCAGGAATGTGCAGTACAGCACAAGTGCTGTCTTTCAGTGTGATTCATCCCCCCCTCCTCTGTTTTGATGGGAAAGATCTCCACAGAGTAGTTAATTTTTTTTTTTTAAATGACTGTGTTTATGTGTTATCTACATGGGATTTGTGCCTCGTTCTGGGGGGCACTATTTGATTGTTGTTCTATGTATTCTTGATGCATTTGGGTAGGGAGAGAATGACTCAGCTGTCACTTCGCAGCGATACTTAGGCTACATCCATACTGGTAAATAAAACAGGCCAGGGATGGTTCTCTTGTCCTGGGGCTAAAAGGCACAGCATGCCCCATCTCCATACGGCTAAGTTCTCATTTCCCAAAAGAGGGTGGCCTCATTCAGCCTGTTCCCTGGGAGCAGTCCCTGGCCTGTGCTGTCCCCTGAACCATGCCCAGCCATTGTCTGGAAACATGTTAGCTGTCAGGAGCCAAAACTGTGCCAGGGAGCAGGATTACAATGGAACAGCAAGGGCAGGAGCTTGCTGGCATGCCAGCTCATGCCCTGGCCCTCTTTCCATTCCTGGTACAAATGTAACCATACTCATATTGATATTCCCTAAGTTTATCAGCATCTTTAAATCCTGGTTTCAGGTTTTCTGTCAGCCATATAATCAGGACTAGCATTACAATTCTATTAATTTTTAAAAACAATATTAAATGGAAAGTCAAATAATATTGCAGCAAAACAGGGTGCAAATGATGGAACACAGCAGTTTTATTCTGTTGGCAGGATGCAGGACAAGACAGAAGTCATAGCTGCAGAGGCTTGCTTTTTTTCCTTTTTTTTTTTTTTTTTTTTTTTTTTTTTTTTTTTTTTTTTTTTTTTTTTTTTTTTTTTTTACCTAAAAAGAGTAGGTGTGTTTTTCAAGCTATTCTTAAACTGAAATATGTACATATGTAAATTGAAATGGATGTATGTGAAGTTCCAGCTGGGGGAAAAAACCCAAAACCTAAACAGATCGAAGCGAAGATATGAATAGTTAGGGGAACATCAGTAAATATTCAGATATCCTCACAGTTTCTTAAATATACGCACATTTGTAAAATATCAGGTTGCATATTCCAAACACAGCTTTAACTCTGTCCCTGCATCCATTCCCAGTCTTAGTCTGCAGACCACAGAACCCCTACAGTCAGAACTCTACATCAAATAAATTCTGAGTCTGAACAGTATGGTTAAGTTGAAATATTTTTACTGTTTAATAACAGACAAAGTGAATATTTTATTTTGGAATCAAAGTGCTGTTATGTGGATTTATGGTTTATAAGGTTGGCAGTGTTTCTGAGTACTTTCTTTTCCAAAGTACATAAATATAAAGTGGTAAAAATTTTGGTTTTAGCTTATAAATGTAGTTAATAATCTGTTCAAACAATAAAAAATTCTATTTATTAATGGCCAAAAATTGTTAGGGGGGCTTGGTTTTTCTTCTTACAGGAGGATCATTTAAATCAACTGGATAAAATGAATAGACAGTGAATATCACAATGGTTTGGGGGGATCACGTGGAACTTCAGTTATTAATCCATTAAAATCATTACTGCCTCCAAGTTTTAAATAAAAGTCATGGTCTTTTTTAAGGATTTCATTAATGAGGGAAAGAACTATTCGTGTTTGATCCATCCAGTGTGTGCACGGATGTGCACTCATGGACTGGCTGAGGGACCTTCCCTTCTTGGGTTTGCAGCGCTGAGCAGTGGGTGGGCAGTAACGTGCAAAAGCTCTCGTGGGCTTTGTATTGATTTTCCTGTTCTGACATCCCGGTTTTTGTCGTGCTGACAATATATGCAAACACGTCAGGCAGTTAGACATGTGAAGACCTGGTTCTGCTTGATTATTTGACTTCCTGCAGCTAATAATGAGATTTTTGAAAGATTTAGTGCTATGCCATTGAATATAAAAGAAGATCAGTGGCCTGTGTAATGGAGTTAGGTGTGGTAGATTAACTGTGTCCTGGCATCTGTATAGAAGCCTCCCTGTAGGTACTATCAGCTGTAATCAGCACTGTTACCAGAAATAACATTGCAGTATCAAAAATGTGGTGTTTTAAGGGCATAGCTGAGGGATTTGAAGTGTTTACTTGTTTGTTGACATTAATAAAGACCCACAAGATTCTTTTCCTTTCCTGGGTTATTGTTGAATTCTGTAATTTTAATTCTTTTCAATATTCTTTATAAAGACTGCTGGTGTCCAAATTACATATAAGTACTTAAGAAAAAGCTAGGTATCGTGGCAGCACATTGAAAATATCCATTTTTGGACACAGTAATAGCCTAAAACAAAATAAAGTCCTATCAGGTGGTAATGACTAGAAATGATCAACTAAAGTTTTAAATTATGCCTAGGCAATGACATTTGGATACTACAATAATGATTCATAGCATGAAAGCGAGTTTTGATTCTCAGGAAGATACAGGATACACCATGATTTTGAAATTCCTGGAAGAGTCCAGTGCATTGTGTTATTTACTACCTCTTTCCAGTAAAACTATGTGAATGTAAAGAAAGTTAGAGTAAGCACATACTTGACCTCTGTGGGACTGATTTCCCCTTGCACTAGAGGCTGGCTCATAGGCCTGGGTGCTGGACACTTTTCAATGAATGGGTGACCCTGGGATCAGAATGGGTTACCAGGAAGGAACAACAACATAAATCTAAAATTAGTAACCCCTATGATAAATACTTTAAAGGATCTTCCTATTGAAATTCTCAGTATGTGCTTCATGAGGTCATTAAACCACCAACTGTAACTGTACTAAGAATTAAGAATATATTTTCCATGACATTTGTTGTCTTAGATATGATAATATGTATTCCCTTAAAGAAAAACACTTCTGGTTATTTCCAAAACCACACATTTACAGGGGCCTATCCTGCACAGGGGCTAGTAGGTTTCCTGAGTAGTTATAATATGAGCATTAATAATCAGATTGTTGGAAGTGAAGTAATTGGAAAATTTGAAGTTTTAAGTTTTGCTGCTTACTTTTTGTGTTTCTAGTTTTGAATTAATTTCAATTCAGCAGTCAATTTCAGGGTGGTTTATAGAACTCTTCTACATGCAGGTTTTTGTATGCATTACTCTGCCACATTGCCTGTGTTATAAATATTACTCATAATTTTTCGCACGTCTTTCCTTCAGAACATGGAAATTAGCACTAAGGCCTTAGGTTTA
The DNA here is from genome assembly GCF_003031625.1 of Empidonax traillii. Classification (NCBI taxonomy): domain Eukaryota; kingdom Metazoa; phylum Chordata; class Aves; order Passeriformes; family Tyrannidae; genus Empidonax; species Empidonax traillii. Next base: position 1,915,879 of record NW_020955228.1, on the reverse strand, counting down.
GCTTTAGAAAAGGCTTTTTTTCAGTCTAAAGGAATCTTACGGTGTCACATTCAATCTCTCCTGTGAAAGTTAAATTTCTTTCTCTTGCTTCCTTTTATGTTCAAAAACTTAAATAATTTATTACTGCAATGGAATGTGTACTGAATCCAGTAACCAACAGAGGATGTGGAAAGATTTATTGGGAGAAACATTAAGAGCATTCCTGGCCAGGTGTATTTTATTTCTTTCTTGTGAAATGGAAAAAAAAAACACAACACCTCCAGCCAACTTCAGATATGGCTGGAAGCCCATTTGGAAAACAGTGTCTGTAATTGTGAAATGCTTCTCAAGAAAAACTGAGCAAAATATTATGAGGGGCACAGAGAGAATTTGGCATTGCCGAATAGCAAGAAATGTGCTGTTCGATCTTGAAAGCGACTGCAGTGTTTGCTGTCTGAGTGGTTGCGTGCACGACTTCCGCTCTCCTCATACGTTATACAGCAGTGTATACCCGTGGGAAATGAGGGAATGAAAGTCCTGCCGAATTGGAGTAGTGGGTTCTGAGTTCATCTTTGCACCCTTGGTCCGTGACAAAAGGTCCTGAAGGAGCAGGACCTAAGTACAGTTCTGCACTCCTTGCTTGACTGATAGGAGATGTCACTCAGTGAACTGCGATATACAGATGTGGTGTGGTGAACATTTTGTCCTACCACAGCTTTTTAGACCTCTAATAAATAATTTTACTTCATATTAGAATATATAACATGAATTTGAGGACTGCAATCTTTTGCAGAGTTTCAAATTGTAACAGCTTACTTATTTGATGATTTTGAGGACAAAATTCTGGTTGAATACAAACATAATTTTTTTCAGGAATTATAAAAGAACCTCTTATAAACTAGCTATTTTTGATTCTATACAGTTACCTCTCTGGCATGTTTCCTGTAATTTACATAAGTCACAAAGTTAATAAGAGTATTATCATAGAATCCTAGAGTAGTTTGGTTTGGAAGTGTCCTTTAAAGGTTAGTTATCTACTCCAGTCCTCCTGCAGTGAGCAGGGACATCTTCAACTAGATCAGATTGCTCAGGGCCCTGTCCAACCCGACCTTGAATGTTTCAAAGAGTGAGGAATCCACCACCTCTGGGAAACCTCCACCAGTGTTTCACCACCCCATCATAAAAATTTTCGTCTCTATATCTAGTCTGAACTGACCCTCTTTTATTTTAAAACTATTACCCCTTGTGAGATCAGTGTGCTTGTAGCAAGCGTGGGTAGAACACCTCTCAAATCTTTGTTTGCGAAGCCTAGCCATGATGATTACCCTTGTCCTGTCGCTACAGGCTCTACTAAAAGATCTGATTCCATCTTTCTTGTAGGTCCCCTTTAAGTAATGAAAAGCTGCAGTGGGTTCACCTCCAGAGCCTTCTCTTCTCCAGGTGCAACAACCCCAACTCTCTCAGCCTGTCTTCATAGAAGAGGTTCTTTGGCCCTCTTGTGATTTTTGTGGCCCTTCTCTGGACCTGTTTCCACACTGAGTGTATTCCAAGGACACCCTTCCCCTTTTGTTTTTTTCTTCAACTGCAATTTCTTAGTCTCTGTGCTAGCTGAATAGATAGGTCCCTTTGGCAGTTGCCTTATTCCTTAAAAAGCATGTTTGGATGTTATGTTTTTGTACAAATTGTGGAAACAATCAATCTTTCTTAAACGTTCTCTACAAATTCTTCTTTCATGCACCATCTGAATAAAAAAAAAGGGGGGAAAGATACAGATTCAAACTGCTCCATCCTTCTACCCCAGGCAGGAAGCTGTACCTGTATCCTATTTTACCTTCTCATATTACAGGACCGTCGTGATGAATTTCCTTGATCTATCTGTTCCACTTTATACCAGTCCTTACTGTCAAAACCTATTGTTTCCAGTTTTCTCCATCATGGCTGTGAAGCACAGCTCTTGGTTTCTCTTTGTAGCTCTCCTTCTGTATTTATAAATTCTAGGTTATCCCTACCCTTAAGTTTTATAGACCTTTCTTTTTCTCTGCTGCTTCACAGAAATTGTTCCCTCCTATTCCTCTCTCCAGGGATGTCTCTGTGCCTGGCTACACCTATTGCTGTTTTCCCAGTGTGCAAATGGAAATGTTTGAGGCCAACCTTTTATAGCCAATACAATTAAAAATACTTGGCAATTAGATAAAAGACTCTTTCAAATGTGAGCTGGAGTGCTGTTAGAAGCACAGAATCAATGTCTCATTTTATTACTGCTTCCTGTATTGGTTTCTATACTTGCCTATCAAAACCAGACTACTTTTTGAAGTTATCTGATACGAAGATCAACTTAAACCGGTTAAGTCCCAGTGCTTAAATGCCTTTGAGTTTAAGTAGTTTGTAGATTACAGATGGGATTCAGTAAGTGCTTACAGTTGCAGGTCTTTAACTAAGCTGCTCAGTTAAAGCCTCCATTTTTTCCCCATGTTTTCAAACCCAGCATTTTTACTGCCTTTTAAAATCTAAAAATCATTTAGGAAGCAAGTGACAGAATCAAGCTTTTTGGTGGTCTCTGGATAGATGTCCTTAATTCTAGCAGTTTTGCATCATGGAGATTGGAGAAAATGGTTATTATTATGAAATTGTGCTTCTTTAAAATACAAGTTTTATAAGTTCTTCTAATAAGTACAAATAAATATTTTTATTTGTTTTAACAATCATATGGTGATTTGGCATACATGAAAATTTATTTTAAATATTTACTTTTCCCACTTTTGTAAACGTATTGTTTTCCCTGCTCTCCCCCTTTTTTTTCCCAGGACCCTTCGTTTCTTCAGGAGACAGTAAATTCTGCTGCTGCTCTTATCATGGCATTAATAAAGGACAGAAACCCGGACCTGACTGGCCAGCTGTTGGTAGCATAAGACAATAAATCATGTGTAGCTTTTGGAAACATTAGTTTTTCATCATCTATTCACCAAAGGTCTTAAGTCATTTTACCCTTTGATTAAAACTATAGATTTATGCCATTCACTGTAAAAGTCCTTTAACAGCATATTTTTGATACTTAAAATGCATGTCTGATATTATGTATAAAGTGTTAATAGGAAATACAAATAATTCTGAGATACACTGGGTACATACTGTGAGGAATGATACTGAAATGTTTTTTAAGGTACTGATCATTTAACAAGGTGCACACGGGACACCAAAGCGTTCATGCAGAATTGTCTATAAACGTGTGTGTGTGCGTGTGTTGTACTCTAGGACTGCACGACTTAAATTTTATTTAAGATAAATTAATCCCAAAGCACAGCTCATCTTCTTTATATGAAATTATTTAAAAATTGCTGCTGTAATAGCTATCATTGAATGTAGAGTTAATGATAGACTGTAGCCTTCCTGACATCAACAGAAACAGGTATTACAAGAAGTGAGGGAAGGGTCAGGTCCCTGTCCTCTGTGAAATGAAGGTACCCTCAAATCAAAGACAAGACATGCATGGGGACAACAAGGTGCTAAACCCCAGTTTTCCAGATGCAGCATGCTCTGGCTGTAGCCTCCTTGGTGCTGTGCTTTTTCCTGTGCCCATGGGCCATCATTTAGAACTAGCACCACTTAGTTACTGTTGTGCACATACTCTGCTTTTGCACGTCTGTGTATATATATGCACGTATGTGTGTATGAATGCTTAAAGGGTGAGAAAAGGGTTAGGACCGAAAAAAATGTTCCATTACCCAATCTATAGGTCATGGAGAAATAGGAAGGTTCTGTTAGCTCAGCTATAACAATTTTCATCTCTTGCTGGTTAACATATGTTTGTATTAAATAGTGAAGAGACTAGGCCTTATGAATTCAAATGTATGCTCCATGCATAGGCAAGTGTGGACAGTTGGGATAGGAAGATGAAATGGTGAATGATTATTATGTGGAGTATCTCCAGGTGTCACAGCCATTAAGAGCAATACAAGAAGAGTTCCTAAAAACATCTGTCCCTCCCTATGCAGCAGACTCAGGAATTCCATCTATCCTGCAGGTTGTGAAGGGGCTAGGTTAGGGTCTTACATACCTGCTGTGAATGGAATACAGTCTTGGAGCAGTATTCCCACCAGAAGTGTTCAGTAAGTCCCCAATTCAATCTGTCATGAGTGAGAACACTGTCAGTTTACAAGTTTCCCTCTAAAAACAGCATTCTTCCCCTTACTCCCACCATGTTCCATACCCTCTCATGCTCTGCACTTGGTTCTCTTCCTCTTTCCCTTGACATAACTATCTATAACTCCAGTTTAAATCCCTTTCAAAAGCTGATCTTGATCACAAACTTCCTTCACTGCATAATAAAATGAGTTTTTAGCTGAGGATTCTATATCCAAAGCAGACATTTTCTTCCACACAGAAGTCATGCAAAGACAAGTAACAAAATTCTTGTGCGTCATCTGCTTTCTCTTTGCTTCTTTCTCCTCTCTACTTTGATTAATAATTTGTCCTTTCTGAAATTGCACAACATAAACATTCATATTAGCTTTTTGTGTGACTATACAATAGACATATTTTGTTCATTCACATCTGTTCATATGCAGAGTATGCAAATAAATGAAGAACTAAAGAATTTATTACTAGTATTCATAATTTAACAGGACAGCTTTCACAAATAAGTTTTCTGAATTTGCTTTTATATTAATAAATTTGATGAAGGAATTCGTCTCACAGGCTTTTAAAAGACATGCTGAAAGATGTCTCTTTGAGTGTACTTTGTGATTCTTCTTTGCTTGAAGACTAAAATACAATGTGATGTGTTTTCCCCAATTAATAAGCAAGTGAATGTAGAACATCCTTCATGTTTTCTAGCCACTCTATTTATACATCATGATATTGCCTTAATGTCGGTTTGTGTGTAACATCATTTGCTTAAACAGAACTTTTTATTTTTTAGGGTTGTTTTACTTACATCATTCTCCCAAAAGGGTTTCAATCCAATTAAAAATGATACTGCAATGAATTGCTGCAATGAAAAAATATAAGCTGTTTACGGAGTTATTTTTAAAAGAAAACAGATAATGCACAAGAAAAAGTAAATTCTGGGTCATCAAATATACTTAGTACTAATCTTAAAAGGAAGATAGTAAGACTAATTGCTAATGAGCTGTTAATCATTGCATTATGGATTTTTTAATCTTTAACAATCTTTTCAAATAATCTGCAAACACTGAAAAATCTATTTTGCTGGAAGCAAATACACCAACAACAGAACTACTAAAACAGATCACGAAATACCAGAACTGCAGTAAAAAAACAAAACAAAACAAAGAGAAACTGGACTGTGATTAATGCTATTGTGTATCCAAACCAAATTGAAATGGTCTTTTGGGTGATGGTTAGTTCTTACAATGGGAATAAAAATATAAAATGAAATTAAGAAACTGTGTGATTGTTTTTTGTCTGTGCATAGCTTCTCACAAATAGCAGTATACATGAGAAACTTGGCAGCCTTTTGTACACACATGCTGTTTTGAATTTAACTAGTGAATCAGTCACCACCCATATTGCTTTGAACATTTGGACAGAGATAACAGAATATAAATAAAAGCTCAGACTCTGCCAGCCTTGCTTACCTTTCTTCTTAAGCACTCTAATTAGTATTCCTTGGTTAATGTTCATCAGAAAAGAGAATGCAGAATATGGCCCTAGAAATGCTTTTTGTAACTGCCAAGTTGTGTGAATTAGATTTGTATACTGAAACTAACCTACTTCATGCAAAATCTGAAATGTAAATTACTTTTTTTTTGTCTTAGAAGTCAGGCAGAAGAATTTCTACTTACAATCTTTTTTTCTTTCTTTAGCTTTCCAGGCTACATAGCTTGAAAAAAAACCCGGTTTGATGGTCCTCTAAAAATGGCTGAAAGAATGAAAAGGATTGAAGATGGTGAAATTAAAAACAAAAAACACCCAACACCCCAAAACCAAACAAAAAAGCAAAGAGAAACAAAGTGAGATGTTACCCTATTGCAATCAGTGGTATAGTAGATTCAACTTTAGTTGACTTTAAAATACCACAATGCAGCTTTTAGCTCGTCTTGATAATTAATGTAGGCTGCAGAATAAAAAGTGTTTCTGGATGCTATGAAGCTTTTGGTGCATTCAGATTTGTATTTCTGTGTGACATCAAAGTCTCATCACTACCACAGTGCTGCTGTAGATGTCATCCAAAAAGAAGCTTCCAGAGACATGTAAGGTTTCCGATTACTGCTTGGCACTTTCTGAGGATACAGCAACTCTTCCTCACTGTAGGTCACTTCATCAGAAAAGAGGCATGCTTTGTTTGCTCTGTTCTCCATGTCTAGGACACTTGCTACTGCTCACTGCTTTTTATTTGGGTTTTATTTATGAAGAAGAGCCCATTTGCTTCCAGACATGCAAAAGCTTTTTATTTTGTATTTCCTTTCTCTTCGTCTATATCTTTGATCTGAAAAATTTTAGTTCGTGTTATAAAGCGTCCACCAATATGTGCAGACAATGCATGCTCCCCTTCATTCCTGTTGAGGAAGGTTTGGGGTTCAGGAACAGGCTTATGTTAACAGTGTTCCTTGAGGTGCCAGAGTCTGGGGCAAGAGTTACCTTTGTCCTGGACCAGTGTTATTGCTCTGATAACTGATAATTGTAACAACTGTGTGTTATGGGACAAATGGAGCCCTTCAGAGTATTAGTACTGCCTCAACCTCATGGTTTTTAAGATTGCTGATTATTCTTTCTGCTCTAGATGCCAGATGCACTAATCTTATTCCTGTCTGACTGGAAAAAACTCCAGTATTTAGTTATTAAATTGATTAATTCAGATGCATAGTTTACTAGATGGTCAGTTCTTCTCCTTGTATAGGAAATGATAGAATGGTATTCAGACAACTTTTCTCCTGTTTGTTTCAAAGATCACTTATTAAAATCCCAACTAATTCTCACTGAAACTGGGAGAGCTGCTGAGACTTGTATAAAGGACAATATCTTCAAGGGCTCACATTGGTAAAATCTATTATGAAATTTTAAGGTATAAATATATGTATTATCTTTATGTTCTAGAAATATGTAATTATAACATGAAAAGAAGTTAAACTATAACTGCAGTTATGTTTAAGGCCAGTTTTGAAGAGATGAATTCCGAAAGACTCAAGAAACTGCTTTCATTATTCCTACCCAACTCAATCAATCCCATCTTTAATACCTGATTTTGAATAATTTGTAATGGCACCCAGTTCCATGACTGATGCCTTGCTCTGGGTGCCTACAATGATATATCAAGGTAAAGTATGAAAATGGGTTCAAATCTTTGTGGCCCAAATACCTGCACTTTCAGCTTAAGACTGTTAATTTTTTATGACATCCATCTCCCTTGGCCCATTCTCCAACCTGATTGTTTACCACAATTCAGTTTGTCTTGTGCTTCTGGCAAGCACCAAGGGAAAGAATCAGTCACTGACACTGCATTTTTTCCCAGTGTAAGTTGATTTTGATTGACGGGGCTGTAAAGCTCTTTTAAAATATACGTTTTCCTTCATTATTTCTTCCAGGAATACTTAATTAGTTGTGAGATCTAAAAAACACAATTCCAGTACCTGTGCTGAGGAAACAGGCCCAACTGTGAAAATATGTTCACTGAATACAGTTCCTCGCCTTGCTTACACAAACCTGGGGAGCAAAGTGACATTTCTTAATGTATTTATTCCAAGGTTAATTTAAGTATGCTTTTCAGTCTATAGATTGAATTGGATCTTGTCCTTCATCCTGCACCTATTCCTGTCTTAGAAACTAAAATTATAGTTCAGTTAAAATGCCACAACACTGAATTATAACACAGTTACAAAGATAAATGAGAGAGTAAGAGACTTGGACGAGGAAAAAGTGATACGAATTTAAATAATGTGGAGAAGCAAGGAGTCAAGAGAGAATATACCAGAGCTCCTCCAGATGGCAAAACTTGCAGAGGGAACCCCTTGAATGGCACGATAGACTAAGGGCTGTGGGCAAGAATGCCTTCCAGATTCAGTAGCACTCGAGGTGGCAGCTCAGTAAGGCATTTTACTGTTCAGCAGCCATTTTAGATAATCATATCCCTTAGTTAGTTGTTTGTTGCTACTTCTTCATCTCTTTCATTTGCATTACTCTGCCTCTTTCCTTTTGTTTCTGTCCCTCAGACTGGACACTTCAGATTTTGCATTTCTGTTTCATTTCAGCCATTCCTGTCTTCTCTTGCACCCTTCTCACATCCTTTCCCCCACTTCTGTTGCTTATTCTTTCTCTCTGTATTTGTCGCTCTTTTTCCATTCCTCCCAGCCCACCATCGTTGAAGGAGACGATTCCCCCCTCCCTTCACTCCACAAGCCAGGCCGTGGTCTGGCATCAGAAACCCTTCCTCGCTCCTGGATCGAGAACTGAGGCATTTGGGCTTTGGCACCTCCGCGCTGCTCACAGCTGGGACCAAAAACAGATGTCACTTCCGCTGCCAGCTGCCTGGAGATGAGCAGCAGCTGCCTGAAGGGACAGACCTCCTGCATGGCAGCTGCTGGGCTGACACTGAATGCCGCTTATTATCTGGCGTCAAGCTGCAGGCAGAGCCATCCCACTGAAGGGGAAATGATCTGCTCCGAGGTCAGGCCCCCCTTTCCCCCACTTCAGTAGCCACAACTTGGGTTTGTAAAGTCAGCACCTAGTCAAGGATCCAGATTTGCAAATCTATCAGTGGTAGCAACAACAAGAAGTGAAAGAAGAGAAGCCAATCCAGGTACAGCTTGCAGTCCTGGTGAGTGGGAAAAGTGTGTTTTCACTTACTAACCAGTGGCTTTGCCAGGAGTTGCTCAGAGACAAAAAACAAGGAACCCCACGATGCTGTGTTAAGCAGTTCCTTTCCACAGCAGAGACACGGCCTCATTGAAGCCCTACTGAAGTCAGTAGGACTGAAATTTCCTTGCAGTGCACTCAGGAATGCATGGCATCTCCTCCCTCCGGCCACCTTCAGCTAACCCACACATAACCATACTGGTTATGCTGGGGTTTTATTATTATTATTATTATTATCATCATTATTTTTATTGTGCTGCAGTTTTAAGTGTGTATTTATTCTGTGCTCAACTCCCTTGCCATTTAGTGGGGCAACATTATGGTCTTGATTAATGCCAACTATGTTTTGGAATTTAGTTGTGACTCCAGCTTAAGCACTCACAGGCCTATGGTACTTGGGGTTATGGGGGCGCTTCTGAAGGGCAGTTTGGAATTTAAAATCTCTTTTGGTACTCACTGTAAATCCAGTGACAGCACAGTAAACCTAAAAGGATAATTTTGTACACAATTAGAAGAAGCCTTGACCTCATGACACTGTGTTTCGTCCCTCTCTCCTGTACATTGAGGTCTTTGCTGCTGTGCAGCAATTCAGTTGAGGAAGCTGAAAAACTCTTATCTTGCTGGAAACTAACCCTGCAAAAAGTGATTAGCTTTCACCAGTCACCAGGTGGGATGCCTTGGGGGTAGGAGGTACATCGTGACTCCTGCTGCAGAGGGATGTGCTGGAGGCACATAGGGATGCAGCAATAAAATAATAGAGTAACCTAAACTGCCACTCAACTGTACCGTGGGGCACTAGTTTTGTAACTTTGCAGTCTCAGGTCCTGCCTATGTTGAGGGCAAGATGGATATTTGTTATCCTAATGCTGTTATTCCCCTTCTGCAGACAAGGGTGTTTACGTAGGTGAAGCGCAGGATGGTCAGACTTTGTATGTGGCTCCTCTCTTTGGCTGTCATGTACAGGCTTTGTGAGCAGTGAAGTAACCCCTGGTTGTGTGTTGTGACATGCAAACCTCTCAGAAAATGATACATCTGAAAATGCTCAGAGGTGAACTGCATTCCAGACTGGTAGGTCAGGATAAGAAAAGGAAGGAAGGAAACGAGGTGTCTCTCGCTCCTTCTGGGAGTGGCTGCTTACAGCAGATCAAAGAAGTACTTTTATGATGGATATTTCAAGAAAAGCTGCAAAATACCTTGAGTGCACAGCACAAAAGGCACATTACATCTCCTTAGTTGATTTTTTTTTGTCTTCCTTTTCTTTAAAGCAACTGTCTTCACCAACTTTGGTCTTTAATCCCGTTTCTGATTTTGCACTCTTGTGTAGGCAGCTTCACAGAAATGGAATGTGCAGGATTTGTCCAAAGCTTTGCTACACCACAGGCAAGGTTACTTACAGTGTAAGAACGGGCATTACAGTGGCAGCAATGCACCCTCTGCTGGTTTTTGTCACTATTTTATCCGAAATCTTTCCCAAGTTAACTATCGACAACACTGCTGATGGTAGAAGAAGGGCAAATATTTTCCTTTCCATCTATTCTGATTCCCAGCGGTGATAACATGAGGTGTTGGGATGGGCTGCAAAAACACTCAGTGTGGTGTGGGCTCTGCATCCATTGGTCCCCACAAGCCCCAAGGACTACAGTGTGAATAACAAAGATGCAACTACCTTCAAGAGGAGGCTGTAAAACACCCATAGCTTGTGGGTTAATGGAAAAATGAGGATTCATGCTAATCAGGTTGTGTGGGTGGGGGATGGCAAAGCATTTGTTATCTTCTGGGACAGCTCCTGCCAACATGTACCTGCCTCAGGCTGGATTCTTGGTAGTGGTTTTTGCAGATCTTTTTCATTGCTCTCAAAACACACACTTGACTAAGATTTGTTTCAGATTGCTGGAAAACCCTAAATTACAGCTGAAATGGGCAAGTTCTGGACAATTCTGTGTTCTAATTATGAATCTTCAAGTGCTTTTTTGAATGCTATTTTGTACTTTAGTGAAAATCTCAGTGCCTTTTTTTTTTTTTCCTGAATCTTAAGCAAATTTTGATTAAAGTCTTAGAAGCATCAGAAAAAAATTGGAAAATAGCTGCACTGCACTGTGATGGATGTGGTCAGTGACTTGAGAGAGTGTTAATGAATGTCTGGGGTTTTCAGAAGTCTCATTAAGTGGGAAACAGATAAAATGTCAGCTCATCCAACATTGACAGTCTTGCATGCAAATTTAAAAAACCCAAACAAACCAGTGTTTTAAAGTGTGAAGTAAAGCAGGAAAGAAAACCTCAGTAAGAAGTGACATCCATTAGATTTAGTGAGGATAAGAGAATTTCTAGTCCATTATTATCATATCCTTTAGAATGAATCTCATAATTTATGTTCTTTATTAGGTTTGTATTTTTCCCCAAAAAAGCAATCAGATGGTCCTCAGAGGATCTTTCATGGATAAAATGCAATATAGTAAATATTTAGTGTGGAAGAAATCGAACTTGTAGAAAATTATGCTGCAGGTAATATTGCTTTGTAAGTAAAGCACTGTGCTCTTCAGTAGCTCTTTCATGCCCTCTGCAGTTAAAACTCTGTTTTGTGCCTGTGCAGTCAAAGTGTGTTTTTCCTGGTTGCAGAATGTAGGATTAATGAAAACTGTAGAACAGTTAATACTATGGGAATTCTTGGGGGCTCCCTGTAGGGTAGGTCGTGGCTTTTATTATACAATCACATTACCAAGCATTAGGTAAGGCAGATGATCCTGTGCTTTCACAGCAGGATATAGCAAGAGCTGAGAGCACAGATGTAAACAAAGGTGCCCTTCTGTATGAGATCTTTGCTGGTGCACACTACGTTTCACTACGTGCATCCATCTCCACTGAGGTTTGGATTTTCATGCATGTTTGCTATCAGGTAGAAGTTATGTACAGATGATTGTAGAAACTGCTTTAAACAACAGTGACATTACATGTAACTGTTCAGCATCACTTTCAGAGAGTGCCGATCATATTTATGTACAGAATCATCTGAAGTGATTCATCCTACTCAAAATGATTATAAAAATGGGTGAGGCAATGTGTCTGACTTCAATTGATTGTACCTCAATTACACTCAACTTATTTCAAAAAGATGTCTAACTTCTGGACATACAAAATTTTTATATAGTGAAACATACCCCTTCTATTTACATTTGAAGAGAAATGTGCAAGAGTGCACAAAAACTTCATTGGATGAAAGAAGAAATAGTCACTTCAATGAAAATAAGGTCTGTAAATAGCTTTCGTAGGTTTTTAGCGTATATGTACAAAAGCATGCCGCTCATCATCCATGGAAATGTGTCATGTGTATGAAAATAAAAGTTTTATCAGAAGATAGTCTGAAGAATATGTTCTTCCCTATTTCTACAATGCCAAAGGTCAGTCCTGAGGTACTGATGAAAGAGGTCAGTCCTGAAGTACCAAGAAAAGGACTCTTGGGGAGGAAAGAAAAAGTATGATAAAATAAAGTGAAAGAATTAATAACAGCAGCAGCAGCAGGAATAATAATTATCGTGATAAAAAGAATTGAAGCAAAAATCAGCAGTGCTGAGAAGATGATCTGCTGTTTAAAACTTCAAATTTAAAACTTAAAAATACTTATGACATTTTTCAAGAGAGACTGCTGGTTACTGACTGGTATAGACTTCTACCATGGACTGAAACAGGTAATTGCTTGCTTATGTCTTCAGGTTCTCTGTATATATAGATATCTGGCTCTCACTGTCATTGCCATGTTCATTAGTAGAAACAACACTTGGACTCAGACACTGGTCTAATGAACGTATTTCTGAAGAAACTAATATATTGCTATAAATTGAATGCGTTACTTTGGGTTTCTGATCTTGACCGAGACACTTTTAAAACAGTGACTCTTCTTCAAGGAACTTCATAACCTAAATAAACCACCCAACAGGGAGTGAGGCTGGACACAGGTGCTGTGAGGAGGCTGGGGAAGGCCAAGAACCTAGTGACTGCTTGAGGGAACACAAAGTCCCAGGATGGTGAGGCCAATGCCCGATCACAGAGACCCCTCAGGCCCCCACTGTATCTCAGTAGCCACTTCTCTCCCCATAAAAGAGCCAAGTGTGTGTACTGCACATGGTCCTATGTTTCAAGTACAGACCAGAGAGTCTGGTTTGCTGGGCTCTAGCCCCAGTCAGGGGAAGATGAGCACTGGTAGATTGGTAAACATCAGTATGCTTCAGCCTCTCCCTCTGTGCAATATGAATAATGGCTACTTCACAGCAGCATTTGCTACAGTGAATGCATTCATATTTATGAAGTCTTTTGTAAATTAAAAATCATAAAAGCTTTAAAGTGATGTCTTGTAAAATTTATTACTGCTGAGATGATACTTGAGTGCCAAAAACAACTCTGTGTATCAGAGAACCCTTGATTATCCAGTTGAACCATGGAAATCTCACTTTGCCTGCATTCATTTTCAGTGGCTCTCGAGATAATAGGTGGTATTACTCATGTACCTGAAATATACACAAGGAGCTTGGACCACAGAATTTATCAGTGTATTAAAATTACCCAGCTATGTTTCTCATTTGACTCATTTGATGTGGTGCGGTAGATTTATGAATGCTCATCTCTGTTTATGTTCTGCATCAGCAATGTAAATTGAGCTGAAATCCTTCTTGAGCAGACCTGGGATTGTCACTCACACTGAAGTGTGGGTTTTTTTGAAAGGATTTAATGGAGAAAACTGAACTTCCAACTTGTGTGAGCAGTGCAAGGGGAGCAGGGCTGCCCAAGGGGTGTGTAACTCTGCCAGGCCAGGGCTGTGCCCCCCAAAAATGGAGCCTGGGGCTGGCTGGGGGCCAGCTCTTGCTCCTCAAGCTCCCCAAGCTGAGGAGAGGGCTAGGAAACAGGCTCCCCCTGCTCTTTGCCTGGCATCCATTTCCAGACAGAGCCTCCTTCTTGATCGCTGCACACACTTTGCTGCAGGTACATTGTACCCAAGGCCCAATCCAGACCCCTGCTCAGCCCACCCCCATCCTGGCAGACCTGACTGGGACGGTGGCTGAGCTCAGGACCATGCTCTCCTGAGGGACCCTCAGCAGGGAACAGTCCCCGCATATCTCTTCACTGCTGGCTGTTCTCTGCCCAGGGGCAAGGCTGATGTTTGGTAGGATGATGATGAGAAAACCCTTGGGAATCTTCCACCTGAATGAATTTTTTGGAAGAAAACACAGTGTCTACAAAGTTGAAATGATCTATGGAACCAAATCAGAATAATTCAGGGTTCTTAGATGACTTAAAACACACGGGCTTCAGTCAATTCAACAAAGCCACAGTCTTGCATTTCTGTATCACTGTGCTGACATCAGAGGAGAGCGGCTCAGGCCCTCATCCCCACCCCTACTGCTGTCCTCTGCCAGGTGCCTGAGGGGTATCATCTTCCACAGTGCAGCATAGACCTTCCTGTGGGCATGAGGGCGAAGCTGGACAACTCTTGAGTCTTTGTGAAAAATATTCAGCCAGGAAGACTACTCCATAGGCAAGATGTGGCATTAAACATTAAACAGAATATTCTTCCCATAGGGCAATACGCTGTTATAGGAGAATGCAGTTTAATACTAGTTAAAGACAAAGTGTTTGAAACAAGCTGTATTTGGATGCTGAACTGTGTTTTGCTTTGATTGAAAATACTCAAAGAGACGTTTCAACATTTCCCTTTTCTCTCATTTTTCATATCAAGAGAAAATGCAAGTGCTGCTTTCTGGCTTTGATTTAGGTTGAAGATATTCAAATGCCAGACTTCATGGAGGGACAAAAAAAACCATCTGTGCCCCTCAGCTCTTGTTGCAGAGTGGTGGTGAGAGGGATGATGGAGAAGTATGCTGGCGACAGTGATGCAGGAGGAGGGTGCTCCCGGGGGCTCCCAAGGCACCCAGAAAAGGAGGGAAGGAGAAAACAGGATCTCTGGAAGCACTTGAGAGCCACAAAAAAAATGGACTGAAACTCTAAGATATACTGAGGAAAAGGGGGAGAAAGTAAGCGATGACGGGATTAAGATTGTTCCTGCGATAAACGGACGGTGTTGCTCCTTCAAAGCCTTTCCAGCAGGATACTCCTGATCAAGGCGGCGGGAAATAGTGGGTAAATACAGGGCACACGGGGAGCAAACGCGCCTGGGAGAGGGCTAGGAGCGGAGTGGCCGCTCGCCCTGCAGGGGGAGTCGAACACCAGGAATAGGGATGGTGCGGGAGCGGCGGCGGCTCCCGGGGGCTCCCGCGGGCGCTCCCGGCCCGCGCTGCCGTTTGTAACGCACACCTCCTCACCTATTGAACTCTTTAGCAGCTTAGCCCTATTAGCTGTGATTTATATGCTGTATGTGATAAAGGTTAGTTGATGGGTTTAGCTAATGTAAAGTAGTCTATGATATTATGAGGTGGATGTGCGTGTGAGGGGGAAAGGGTGGCCTCCTGGCATGCACCAAGGTTCAGGTTGTGGACTTCTCTCTGAGGGACGACAGCCTAAAATCTCTGCTTCCTGATGTAGGCAGCTCCATGAAGTTTAAATCATATTAAAGGTATTTAAAATGCGTATTTTAGCTTAAAGCTTGAAACAAGCGACTCTATTGTTCAGCCAATCCTACACAGACTTTTTTTAAAAATTATATTTGTGATAATTTATTATCTTAAAAATAGTGTCATACAATCACATATTAATGGCTAGGGATAGAAGCATTAAAGGCTGAAGATACGGGTTCAATAGCAAAGTACTTATTCTCTGGTTCTCACTTGTCCCTTTTCTTTAGGATGGTGTATGCAGAAGGAGTGGGCTCTTCCCAAGTGGGTGCAGTGCCATGTTACGAATGACAATTTACAGCCAAGAGAGCTGCACCTGGTGTGTAGTTTAGGGAAACAATTACCAGTACCTCAACTGTTGGCAGGGCCAAGCAGGGATTGAGGGAGCTGCAATAACTCCCTGTGATCTGTCTGGCAGACACTGAAAGTACGCGCACATGCACAAAGGCACGTTCAGAATTGCACCTGCACATGTTAATTTATAGGTCCTGTGTTTAAGCCAGGGATAGTCAGTGTTATTCTCAGTTGTCACCAATCTCTTTATTCTTTTGCACTGTTGGCTGCATCCACTTATTTCAAGCACTAGTGCTAGAGGTGTAGGTAACAAGTGCCTCACCCCGTTTTGGAGAAGATTCATAGCTCCAAGCTGATTGGACTCCTTTGCTCAATATTAAAGTCATCTAATGACTACTTACATGTAAGATTTAAGACAATATTCTGGCTGTATCAGATTGCTGTATTCTTGATCTTTCTTATTAGATTAAATACAAGTGCTGATACATGACAGATTCCCCTTCTCCATTTATTTGTGAGAATACATCACATTCTTCAGCCAGGTCTTTTTGAGATTTCACACATTTTACCCAGTCATCTCTTTTTGACCTATTTGACCTATTTGACACAGGGATTGAAGTTTTCCACTAGTTACTGTTAACATTAGCTTAAACAAGTACATAATACAAGCTAATTATCAGTGGCTCACAGGTAACGCTTTATTTGGGAAGATCCCCAAGCACTTTATAAACATTCATTAAAGGTGACAGCAAGCAATGAGTAATAGCAAGGGAGAGCTGTTCCCATTTTGCTGACATAATTTCTTAGCCTTGATATACCCACAGCCTTGACAGTGAGATAATGCAATTGCACTTCTTGACTGAAGTACGTGCTGAAAATTGGTGCTATCTCTGCCCCCACCTTTCCTTACAACAATCTGTTCCTGTGACCCCCTCTGCATAATAGCTAATTGGTTATTCCTACAGAAGACTGTGACAATCCAGCTATTTAAGGGATTTAGCTAGGTGTTGCATTAAAAACAAACATGACTAAGCTTGGATCCCAGGTACTCCAACTAAAACCCGTAGTGCCCACACTGAAGATCAGAAGCTTACTCCAGATAGAACTGGTAAAACAGCATGTGGTACACCTATCTCTTTGTATATGGTGTTCATAGAAAGAGAAAACAGCTGCTGAAATTGAAACTCTTCCTTTTGCTTTCAGTCACTGACTGTCCAGTGAAGCTCCCCTGAAGTGGGCAGTTTTGACCACCTGGAATCAAGTAAATAAATTGTTCACAGAATGCCACTGTTCTCCACACTAATAAAAGGACATGCTGAAAGCAACTGAGCAATCTCAGCTGTCTGGGTGAAGGACTGAAAAGGGTAGCATTTAAACTAATGGTTGCATAAATGAGAGAAATAAATGGAAGCAGAAAGAAAATATGCCCAGATATCCCCCACAGTAACCCAGTGGTCCAGCCATACTATACAAGGTGATGCTTGTGGAGATTGTTTACAGTCTCCACAATAGCCCTCCAACAAATCAGCTTCCTGAATATTGTATTGGGCTTGCACTTAGAAGCACCACCTTCTGCAAATCTTAACAGCTCACATGCGAAAGAGGTCTGAAATGATTCTGTTAACTTGATTCTTCTATTAGCCTGTCTTCTGTTACTTGTGACCCCTCTGCAATATATTCCTTTGCATGGTATTGAAGGAAAAGGAGCAGATAACAACAAACAGCTTGTTGCACAACCCTGAAAAGCCTGGGGAGAGCTCTCATGGGGACATAACTTAGAAGGACATTGATGTGGTGAATAGCTGTGGGTTTTCTCCTCAGGAAAAGAGGGTCCATATAACATTGTTTGAAAGAGGTATTGATTTCTGCAAGTTTTTCTTCTTTGGAACAGTCCAAAGTCCCTGAATGTTGGCCATTTTCTCAGGTCCAAAAAGATAACAACAGCATAAGTTTTGACAGATTGTTCAAGGTACTTTACCAGATTTCTCCTGAGGAACAGAGACCAAGAAACTAAATAGCTCAGTAGTGGCCAGTAAAAACACTGTACTCTTACCTTCCGAAGTGGAACAGGATTGAAGTCACGTGTATGACCTATGGTAATCTCCAAACAAGTTACTATAAGAACAACAAAATTCTTAAGACAAAGGCTTATGAGTTGTTTTGGCTGACTTGCCACACTTGCCACACATTTCTATCCTTTAGAGATCTTTGCACACTTCAGGGGTAGAAACCTGCAATAGCTTCAGGGAGGGAGATATTTGGGAGCCCACTGCCACTACTTGCCAGGTCAAGGCCTTCTGGCAGCTCCTGGTCAGCTGTTCTCCTTTCCAGGCTGTGTCTCAGCTACATGTCCTGCTGGCCAAAATCCCCTTTGCTATGGCATCTGCAAAGCTCCTCTTGCCTTTATATTGTCAGCCTCAAATTCATCATTTCCAGCCCCATATTTTCATGAGCTTCAGGTGTGCTTTTCCAGTCAAAAGCCTCTTTCCTGTTACTTTTTTCAATCTCCTTTGAAATGACCCCAGTTTCCACAGAGACCAGACACCTTCTCTGGAAACTCCCTCTTCTATTTCCTAGAACAATACTACCCACACCTTTGATTTTTTTTTTCCTCCCCTGCTCTTTAATATCAGAGACAAGGCTTTTCCTCTTATTTTTTTATATAATTCTCTTCCACCTGGTACAACTGCGTGTGGAAAGGTCCCTCAAGTACATGGTGCTGTGAGCTTCTGGGCTGCTTTATTGTCAAGAGAAGTCCATTCTGAATGTTAAATAAGCTTACAGAGAGATCAGTAAGTGCTCAGAAACTTAAAAATACTCAATTTTAGAGCTAAATCCCAGTAAAAAAATATATGCACAAAGACTGATATATTATATATCTACTACGCACTAATATCTATCTACATATAAAATCTATAATCTATATATAAAAAGTGTATGGACTCAGTTATATGCATATATATATTTGTTTGCATTTTAATGCCTATAGGCCTAGGAGAAACACATGTAAACAATATGCAGTTTGGGGAATGAAAATAGAACCTGTCAACATTTAAGATGTTAGTGTTTAAAACCAGACTGCAGGTGAGTAATAAAAGAGGCACCTTCATCAGACATGTTCACAAATATAATGATAACCCAAGTCTGATTAAGCCAGATGTCAAACATGAAAGAGCAGACAGGAAGGTTCAGGAGGCTGAGAACAAACATGAAGAAACCAGGATCTGGAAGGCCATGAAGAGTGAACTATGTTGAAATAAGATGGTTAAACCTGAGTTGCACTGAATAAGCTCCAATTTCTTACTTTAATAGTTTGTGGGTGAAGTAACACAAAATGTTTACTCTCTAGACTTGGCAGGTTGTTATCTTTCACCTAAGAACAACTTGCTGAGGCATTTAAAAACAGTACTGACAACGCTGAACAGACTAAGTCGGCAAACATTTTTCCCCTGTAGTAATTTCTTCTCTCACCAGTCGCTAAAGCTGTCATGGTGCGTGGTGTGGTGTGGCAAGGCACAGTACTGTATTACAGAGTAATTTTTTAAAGCATGAGATTTAGAAAACCATATGCAAGCTCCAATAGAAGATAGCTGCCATGGCCTATCGCATGGCTCTGAAGAGCTCTGCCTCTGTACTACCACATATGCTAAAATTGCCTTTTTATCATACTATGTCTTCCTCTATATTCCTTTCCATTTCGTTGTGTAACCATATAAAATGGTGAAAATTTCAATTATTGTTAAATACATTATTGCAGAACTGCAAAGTACAGAATAGTTTGATTTCATGAAGCGTTACTTGGTTAGGGGCTTTCTACTGTACCTATATGGAGGGACCCATTACAAAAACCCTCTTGAGCTAGTGGGAAGACTTTCCAGGTCTTTTAAGGGCAGCAGAGCAGTTACCAAGGTGGGTGAGAGGATTAGTCTCAAATTCAATACTTTTGTGCAGGCAAACACTGGTTTTCAGTTTTACTGTCTTAAAATGAGGAAAAGTCACATATACAAAGTGTCTTGCTCAGCTGATAAGGAAAGTTTCAAAGAAGGAATCCTTTCTGTTTAAACCAACTCTATATTTCTCATGGACACTTCCAAATGATTCTCCACCTCCGTCCTACCCCCCAAGTTTGGTTTGCGGGAGGTACTGCAGACCCCTGCTTGCACAGGGGGTGTGAGCAGATCTGCCCAGCCTGCCTGTGGCAGGAGCCACATCACTGCCACATGAGGCCATGTTCACTAACAAGGAAAATGCACTCCTCAGAGGTTTTTTGCTTTTGGGGAACAAAGAAGACTGAGCATCAGTGGGGATGCAGAAAGGCAGGAAGAAAACCAGAAAATACTGAAAACCTCTAAATGAACTTATATAAACTTCAGAATGGGTTCATTAAGAATGGTGGGCTTTGTAATGTAGTTCATCACCTAAATGACTTCACCTCCTTGGTATTTATTACACTGTCACCATGATTTATATAATGGAAGAATACATTTTTCTGCATGTCTTAATACTTCTGTCCCATTTCAACTAGCTATTTACTGAATCATCTTTTTGTACATAGTAATTGATCAAGATAGGATCTGCACTCGAAACAATGGGAAAGCTCTTTATATTACTTACATAGTGTTATTTTGCAAGTATAATTTCCTTAGATGCATCCTGCCTTACTCTAAATCTAATCTGAGGTCTGGCTGAAAAAATTTAACCCCCTCCCCAGCCGCCTCCAATTGCCAAACTGAGCAACCTTCACCTGGGCTTAGGAGTTTAGCTTTTTCATACACTGCTAATTAATCATAATGTTTAGTTAATAAACAGCTACCTTCACTGCTTTGTTTTATACCCTATGTATATTCCTCTAATTTATATCAGAAATTATCTAATGGAATGGTCTATCAGGATCTGCTAATTGAAGAAAGCTGGTTCATTGGCTCTAGAACACCCAGCACCAAAGGCCTTGCATTTCTCAAACCCCAAGCAGCAGAAAGGCAAGGTGGAAAGCCACTGGCTTCACAGATTTGCGCATCAGGGCTAACTCACAGCTGGATGGAAGTCCCTTAAGTCCTGGCCCTTAGTTATGTTCTTTGCTCTTGGTGCCTGGGGGCAAAGAGCCTGGGAGTGTTGGGCTCAGACAAAGCTGTCCATGGAACTGAAAGGTGGTTGGTTCAGGAATTCAGGCTGCAGCTTCTTGCGAGTAAGCCCAGAAAGTACCAGCTAAACAAAAGCCTTTCCCTGGAAAATGTGGTCTGAGACCTGACAAGCCACCACAGCTTTTAGTCAAAGTGAGATTTTTCTCAGCTTTACATTTGTTAAAATAACAGGTTGAGCCAAAGGAGAAATTTCTGCAAGGTTTACGCTCTGTCATTGTTTCTAATGCAATTTTTTTGTAATGTCTGATTCAAGATATATTTGAAAAATAATAATAATAATAATTCATTTGTATTTGAGATGATGCCAAATTCTTGAAAAGTCTTGCAAAGGCAGAGTCCTGGATTTTGGCCTTTTCTTTGATGGGTGGTAAGCAATATTCAAATTAATGATTTCAAATTAGTTAAAAATCATCTTGACCCAAATCCAGCATAATTACAAGCAGATGGATAAACAAGAACAATAGGAACTCACAATATAACCAGCAACTAGCTCTTTTAAAACACCTCTGGTAAAGGAGAAACAAACCCAAACATTTTTAGGGTGTTTTCAATGGGGCAGTGTGATTGCCCTAGCTAGAGGCTGTGAGATCCACCCGACCAGTGACACTACTGCAAGAGGTTAGTTGCCCAACAGCTTCCAGGGCCATCACAGAAACAAAACCCTGTCAAGTGGTAGCTGCAGAGGGAAGCCCTGGAAATAACTCCAGAGTCTTAAAATTTGTGCTGTTTTACAAAGAAAATTGTCTCTGACACACAAAAAACCCCACAACCCTGCCTCAGAAAGTGGTAGAGTCTGTGTCTGCTTAAAATAACATCTCACTGGTAACTGTCCGAGCCTATGGATGAGCAGCTGAGACATTCCCAGAGTGTTCCTAGGAGCCAAGGCTAATGAGTACAGAGCATCCAGCTCTGCTCTAGTAAACACTCTTATCCTTCAAGTCCGTGTGGCTGCTTGCAAATCGTCTATTGGGAATGGTTCTGGAAATCCCCTGCTACTCTGTCTGGGAGTGGTTTGAAGGGTAGTTGGCCGCAGGCTGGAGGTTGCTAGGGATTTACCTAACTCTTTTACACCATAAATGATCAGTGCCCAGGACTGTTCCCAGGCCCTATTTATTTCACCAGGATAGATCTAGACTGAGAAGGAAATTAAAATGAATTATTTGGTTTGTTGAGAACAGAACTGTCATGTTTTCTACTCTACAGGACATTCATTACAGAGATGGATTAAACCAGTGTGGTACTATTTGTTTGCCTGGCACAGAACTAACTGCTAAACTCACAGAGGAATCCTTTTAGCAGCACTGCTGTCACTTCAGAAAATCAACTTGTATTCAGGACAACTCCAACACTGTGCAGTTGCAATCTTAATTTTGCCACCATCAGTGAAGAACCAAATTAATTTGCAGCAGACTTTAAAATGTGATCTATGGGCCATATGAGTTGAGTTTCATTGGTGATAATGGCCCAAACTGGGAAGCATCTGTTAATTTCTTCTCTTACTTTGTACATCTGTTATCAGTCCCTGGTGTGATTTGATTTTTGGAAGCTAGATTTCCTTTCCACATACCATAAGGCTCACTTCCACCTCCTTTATACAGTTTGCTATAAAGCCCTCGATCAATGCACTAAGGACCAAATCTGAAGAGGGACAATCAGTCCAGACCACTGCTGGATTACACCAGCTGAAAACAAAGCTTTTAGAAAATACATTGAAATTCAAAGCCTATGACACCTATTTTGAAGATTACCTGTCAGTGTCAGCAATATAAAGTACATTCACCTCCACATCCCTCATCTGTAGTTTTGTCTGGGCTCGTGAAAGAGAATGAGAGTACAATTGTTTCTCCTCTTCTAATTCTTAATGATCCTGCCTTCCCCCAGTCGACCTACGCAGAGACATTTACAGCCATCAGGCATACAGACTGCCAGACCTAGGTATGTTGGACTGAGCCTCCAGGGATCCTAACCAGATGGAATTTTAGGAGAGGACACAGTTCATTTCAGAGCAATCCGAATGAGCAGCTTTCTTCTCTTTATTACACCATTGCATTTGGCGGCAATCCACCAGAGGCAGATTCTCTGCTCTCTAAGGAATGATCTGCCCACTCTGTCCATTTAGGAGGACGTTCAGCTCAGAAAATCCAGTTGCTGATCACACATGTGGAGCAGATGTGCGAGCATGCATAGCAAAATAAAAAATAAAAAATCCCAGCAGTGTACTGGGAGAAATGTAGCGTAACTACTGAAAAACAGTGACACAAAGGCTCTGATTCTGAAACAGTGGTTATTGTTGTTTTAAGGAGGATTTTTCTTATTACTCTTTCTTAGGGAGGAAAAAAAAGCGTAATAAATCCTTTATTATTTTTCTCTTTGGAGGTCAGGGAGGATTATTCATGTTATACGAATGTGGCTTCTTTGTTCGATTTCACAGACTTCTTTTACAAAGATATGATTCTAACTATTTTGACCAGACTATCTTGGGGCCCTACCTCTCAGGAACTGAGAGCTGGAAAGCTTCCACTGGAAAAAAAAACACACCCTTTTAAAAGAGAGGATATCAGAAGTATACATCTTTTATCCATGCCCCACACACTTGCATGTAAAGGGAGAGCACCAGCTGTTTTTCTCATGGTGAATAAGGGTTACTTGGGGAAATCTGACTTCCTGTTTTTACATGGACAGTTACATTG
>NW_020955228.1:1874606-1892295 GCF_003031625.1 Empidonax traillii | reverse complement strand
TTTTTTTTTTTTTTTTTTTTTTTTTTTTTATGGAGGGAGGAGGGGAAATGCAATTTGCTGAATAGTGCCATTTGGACTGCAGACTAAATTTCCTTCTTAGTTCAAAATATACTGAATAAAAGCCTTATAGAGACTTTTCTTTAAGAATATACATACATATAAATATATGAGTGTAAATATATGTATATGTGTATATATATAAAATAAAAGCCAACCAAAAAACTCAAACTCCCCAGTTAACATATTTAAGACACTGGGATCAGCAGAACTACTCCTACAGATGAGGTGGGAAAATGGTCTAGTTTTTCATGACAGAACAACCCAAAACAACAAAAGCTTGAGCAGTGTTGAACGCAGAGAGCAATCCCATTCAGTTACAGGCAATACTATGAAAACACACCTCTCAGGCTGAGGCTTTTATAACTAGGATAACTGGTGATAGTGGAATGAAATAGTAAGTAATAGCAGGTAAAATCTCATAAGAAACCAGAAGTATTTCTTTCAATCTATGATCTTCATTTTTAACTTACTTAAACTGGAATGTTTAGATTTTATTTTTTTATTTAGTTCAGTCCATGGCTAAGCCCCTCCCTCCATTTCATATGGTGTTACAAGCTATGGTGGATTTCTAAATCTTGGTCTTGGTTAATGCATCAAAGGACATATGGGCTGATTTCCTTCAGTTTCTCATAATATTCATGTACCCAGCTGCATGTTATTACATAACTTTAGACTTAAAGCAACCAGATCATTCTAGATACCATGATCTATTTCTGTGTTTCTGATACAGTTATATTACAGTGGGAGAAACTCAGCAGTGCTGTTATAAGGAAAGTTTGGGTTTTTTTTTTTAAATTCATATCCTTGTTCTTAATAAACATCCCAAAGAAAAATATTCAACAGCAGCAGGCAGTAATAAAGAGGCAGAAAATGGCAAAACCACAGTACTGAGGAAACCTATGTGAAAACACTGGTTGTGTCTTCCTGGTTACAGAAAACAAATAGAACTGTTCAAAGTGCTTGCCAATAAGGGCCTGCCAAATAAAATATTGTTTTATGAAGTCAGGAAAAAACTAATTTTAAAGGTTATTGTAGGTTATTTGTGGTCACGTCTTGTGTTCATAAAACATGATGTCATCTTCACTATTTTTATTTCAGCCCTATAGGTCTTTGTCTGAGACACTATCTCAGCAACTGTAGAAATTTAAAAGTTATTGGAGAAGACTTAACAGAGTCTGTTCTACAAATTTAATAGGAATAAAATAAATTAGATACAAGCCAACAGAATGCAAAACTCCATCAAAGCAGCTTTATTTTAGGGGATTTTATTTACCTAACCCCATAATTTGGAATGACAAGATCACACCACTAGCATTAAATTTTAAATTAGCTGTAGAATTTTTTTCCCTGCTTACTCTTGTTTCGAATTATATTAACATCACAAAACTGTGCATCATGGTATCTGATCTCTGCCCTGTCCCTGGAACCCTGAGGGAGTGATTATCAAGGACACTAGGGTAAATATTTTGTCATTTTCTGCTTTTTTGATGGTAAGACTTTACTCACCTCAGTGACTGAGTCATCCCACCAGCCAATCCAATGTATCTAGATGAGCTGCAAACTGGTGGAGAGGACAGATGTCAATGAGATGGTTATAAAGAGTTAAAGACTTTTCCTGGCCACCATTAAAGCTTTTACCTCATTTCTTTTTCTCTTTTCTATTTGGCATTCACTGACCTGTCATAATACCAGGTGGAGCACAGGAGAATTTTTTTCAGAATCAGGGCTTCCTATAAATGGTTTCTCCCATTTGAAGCTACCTAATTAACAGCTGACTCAGGCCTGAACACTTCCTTGAATGTGGCCACTTTGGGGATTTTTTTCCACTGACAGCCTTTTCTCTGATGCTCTCACTGCTAAAGCAGTTTGTCAGAGCAAAGAAATGTTTGTGATATCTTCCCTTGTGCCCCTTTAGGCTTATGTGCCTACTAATTTTTTCATTAGAATAAGAATATCCCTCTAGTTCTCCTTCTCCTTGTTCCATGTAGGCTTTTTTTTATAGTCATGGGAAGTGACTTGACATGACCTAAGTCTTAAAATATGAGATTTTAAGGTAGTGGATAAATCGTTCATTTTCTTTCTGAAGACCAAGAAGCTGTGTGCTGGAGCCTAGCCAGCACTTTCTTATGGCTTGCCTCTTTATGGGGATGTGACGACGTGCATGGTGGGTGCTATGATGTTCTCATGGGATACCAGAGCATGTACCCACTTGTATTTCTCCTGATGCAACTTCTGGCTTTATTATTTTCACTCCTGTTCTCAAAATATGCCTGTCTTTTAAATGTAAAGGCAAGTCTACGTGGATCTCTGTGTCAGTGAGGGATGACAGCCTGGTCACCTGCCAAAGATCACAGGACTCCTACCACCACATGAGGCAGAGGTAAAGGCAGTTTCAGCCCACTTCTGCCCCCTCTCTACCCCAGGCTGCTGCAAGCACAGAGGCAGTCTTCAGATTTTTGTAGAGTTTATGTAGCCCAGAGGCCTTGTGTGCTCTGTTGGTGACAGTGTTGCTCAACAACCCTGAAAGGCATGTGGTTTGGCTCTGCAGCCCTGTCTCCAGTGGGGGCCTATTTGATGCCTGGGGTCGCCAGTGACTTTTAGAGGGACAGCCAAAAGCCTCCCTCATGGTTGCCAAAGGAAATCCTCCTTCAACTGCATCTGGAATTTTCAGAGGTTCTTTTCACTACATGAGCCTTTTCCTTGCATAAAAGAGCTGCAGTCACAGGACAAATCTCATCTAATACATCTTACCTGTATATGACATTTTTTTCTCCCAGATCTGTTTCTAATATCCCACTGATTTTTGTTTTTCCGTTATGCTGCCAGTTGGCATTGCTGATGCTATTTCCGTGCTGTACCATCATATTTGTGGAATGAATCACAAGAGCACAATTTCTATTGATGGCTTATCATTTGTGTTTTCTGGGTAAACTTTTCACTCTAACTACAGTTGAGTCAGACTTCTTTTCCCACTATCAATTTAACTCCCCCCAGGTGTCTTCTACCACCCAGCTTGTAAATATTTTTCTTTATACTTAGTACTGAGGAATTCAAGTTTGGGAAACCAAGATAGGCTTTCAGACAATTTGGGCTGGTACTCAAAGATTCTTCTGTTCCTGTGGTTAATCAATAATATTCAAGTGCAAAAAAAGAAAACAAACTTAGGCAGTGGTTAACATTTGTCATGGAATTCATGCTGTTTTCTGATGCTAAAAATGCTTAATTTGTTTGTTTTCCTCAATAGCTAAATTCAAAATAAGGAAAAATGTGATATGTTGAGCCACCATATTTGCGTGTTTCTTAAGAGAAACTTGAAGGGTGTCTATTACCATTTGGCTTCATCAGCTGAACTTTTTGATCTCTATCTAGAAACATTCCAGCCATCCAGCCTATTGTATTACAAGTTCAACGTCTAAAGCTCTGGACAACCATGTAACTCAATTCTGGATTCAGCTAACTTCTATCTTCCTCTTTATGCTCTGCCTCACATTTACAGAAAGATTTGTTTTGTTTTCTTGTGTTTGTCTGTGGTTTCCCCACATGCTTTTTTTTTTGTTTGTTTGTTTTATTTTGTTTGGATTTTTTTTTTGTTGTTTGTTTTTTTGTTTTTGGTGTCTGCTTAGCTAAAAGAGATGATCTATTCTGTTTTCAAAATGGGGGGAAAATGAGCAGTAGGAAGACTCAGGATTGGAGACAGTTATGCTGTATGAATAAGGTAGGGATGGGATAGGATGGGAAGGAAAATGATACAGCTGTTTAATCATTGCTCTTGATAATGTATTCCTATCATGGTTACAAGTAAGAAACTAACACTGCAGAGTTAAAAAAAAAAAAAAAAAAGACTAACATTGATGAGATAACTAGTTCAGCCATTTCTGAGATGAATTATAAGAACTCATCTTCTGTACTTCAAACTCTTAACTTTTCCCTGGCAGTTCCCTACAGGGGCTCCTCAAGATGTAGGAAGTGTGTAGCAGATATTAATTGACAGGAAAATTAGCAGTACCTCCTGCCCCTTGTTAGAGAAAGTAGACATTCTTTGGAAAAATGTCCCACTTTGATCCTGCCAGGAACTGGCCTCCCTGGCCACTCCTATAGGACTTTTTCAGGATGAGGACCATTATCATATGCATCTATGCTTAAACCTATTGGTCTATGTCTCATTGTTTTGGGTTTGCATGACATGGTTTTGGTAGTGGAGGCAGGGGGGCTACAGAAGTGGTTTCTGTGAGAAACTGCTGACACCTTCCTGTCTGTCCAATAAAGCCAATGCCAACTGGCTCTGAAATGGACCTGCCAGTGGCCAAGGCTGAGCCAGTCAGTGACATTGGCAGCATCTCTGGGACAACAGATTTCACAGAATCACAAAATGGTAAGGTTGTAAGAAACCACTCGAGATTATCTTCTCAAGCCTCCCTGATAAAGGAGGGTCTCCTAGACCATGTTACTCAGGTTTGTGTCCAGACAGCTTTTGAATATCTCCAGGGAAGGAGACTCCATAACCTCTCATGGAAACCTATTCCAGTGCTCAGTCATCCACACAGTAAAGTTCTTCCTCACATTCAGGTGGAACTTCTTGTGCATCAGTTTCTGCCCATTACACGTTGCCCAACTGCTCAGCACTACCAAGAGCCTAGCTCCAGCATCGTAACACTCTCCCTTCAGATACTTACAGACACTGATGAGATCCTCTCTCAGTCTTCTCCAGGCTAAACAAACCAAGCTCCCTCACCCTTTCTTCCTAAGAGAGATGCTCCAGTCCCCTTAATATTTAAGGAGGGGAAAAGAAGTCTAGACAACAGCAGCCAGAGAGAGGAGTAAGAATACGTGAGAGAAACAACTCTGAGACCCCAAGGTCATTGAAGAAGGAGGGGGAGGAGATGCTGCAGGTGTCAGAGCAGACATTTCCCTGAAGCCTGTGGTGAGGCAGGCTGTTTCTCTGCAGCCCTTGTGGGTCCGTGGAGATATCCACCTGCAGCCCCACATTGGAGCAGGTAGGTGCCCAAATAAGGTTGTGATCCCGTGGGAAACCCAAGCTGCAGGAGAATACTGACAGGACCTGTGGATCCATAGGGAGAGGACCCCATACTGGAGCAGGTTTGCTAGCAGGACTTGTGATCCCATGGGGGATCCACGCTGGAGCACTCTGTTCCTGAAGGACTGCAGCCCGTGGGAAGGAGTCATGCTGGAGAAGTTCATGGAGGACTGTCTCCCATCGGAGGAGCCCCATGCTGGAGCAGGGGAAGAGTGTGACAAGTTTTTTCCCCTGAGGAGGAAGAAGTGGCAGAGGCAATGTGTGATGAACTAATAACAGCCCCCATTCCCTGTCCTCCTGTGCTGCTGGCAAGGAGAAGGTAGAGGAAATTGGGAGAGAAGTAAAGCCAGGGAAGAAAGGAGGGATGGAGGAAGGGTATTTTAAGATCTGGCTTTATTTCTCATTATCCTACTCTGAACTGATTGGTAATAAATTAAATCTAATTTGAGTTGAGCTTGTTTTGCCTGTGACAGTAACTGGTTAATGATCTCTCCCTGTCCTTATCTCCACCCATGAGCCTTTCACTAATTTTCTCTAAGGTGAGGAGGGGGAGTGATAAAGGAGTTTTGGTGGGCAGCTGGTATCCAGCCAGGGTCAATTCATTGACTAATACATTATATAATGGATTCCCCACCTCCCAGGATTCTGTGGAGAAAGCAGCTACTCTTTTTACTGTTCACATGGCGATATGCTGCAACAAGGAACGAAGTAAGGTCCCAAAACACTGTTTTGGCAAACATACATCTCCTAGTCCTGTTTCACTGTCCTAGACAAGCTCTTTCTCTGCCATTTGTGGTCTACTTTACAGGCTAATTCTGACCGTCTTGCAAAGCTGACCTTGAAGGTCAGCTAAGGAGGCAGGTTCCAACTGCTAAGCTTAAAATTTTATTGCAGGAGACACCTGCTGCATGATTTAACAAAACTTGTATGGAATAGCTGCCTGAACCTCAGATGAATGCTAAGAGTGTTAGGAAGGAGAATTCCCCCAGAGGTCTTCGATTTCAGGTCTATTCCCATACCTGCCTGTCAAGGTTGACAGGAACTCAAACTAGAGAAACTACACACTACAACAAGCTTTTCCTTCCAGAACTGCACAAGCAAACTTGTAGTAGTGTGTGGTGGTTTCAGCCTTCTGCATACTCAGTGGGTAATTTGAATCAAGACCAAACAGCTCTAAGGCTGAAGGATATGACTGAATATTGTTTGAGAAAATGGAATATTTCTGGAAGCAAACTGTAGCAAGCGAAGCCCCCAGATCACCTCACTCCATTCTGAAGGGCAGCACTGAAAGGAGAAGATGACAGGGTCCTGACAGCAACTTCCTCTGACTGAGTAGAGTTAATTTTCCTAAGATCCTGAAGGGCAGTCTTTTCCAGAGGAGCAGAAACCCCTATCAGGTTGGTGGTAGATGAGACAATAGAAAGTTCTGCTGCCGGCTCAAGTCAGTGGGACAGAGACATTGAGGGGCATAAAACTGGGACATCCTGACCAAGTGCATGGAACTTGCTCTGCATCAGAGCTTGACAGAGGCTCCTAAGAAAGGCTGCTTTGCAGTTCCCAAACACATCACCCTTCACAGGTCACAGTCAAAAAAATGGCTGTCTGTCCACTGCTGTTGTATAGTGCACTCACTGTTATACTATTCTGTGTGAAAAATGTGTAAGAAAAGTACACATTAGGAAAGGAAAAATAACAGAGTCTGAATCATGGAACCAATGCATTTCTTCCAAGGAGCACTGGCCAGTCCTGTGAATTTGGACTTTAGGGCTTTTTAAACTCCCTTTTAATTTCTGGTCTGGGATAACTTGATGCATATGAAAATGAATTACCACAAAGGACATTGTGATGTAATCTCCAGAATGTCTTCAGCACTGTTTTTCTGAATGATTTGAAATCAGGTCACTGTCTGTCTTGATCTTCAGTTCCCACACTTAATATAAGCTTAGCTTTTCCATATCTCACCAAAGTATCAGTAAGATTTAAGTTTTATAGTACACTGATAATAGATTATATTATTAAAGTGACCATGTCTGATGCCTTTTACAGTCTTTTAATAGAGGTATATTTTCATGAGGAAGCCTGAGGATACTTTGGCCACTCTGCATTTGGTGTCTGAGGACAGAAGCTCCCTGGCTGTGAATTTGTTGCCATCACAGGAGACAAATGAAGAGGCTGATCATAGGAATGGTCATGGTGGTGAGAGAAGGATACACCTTCACTCTGAGAAGTGACTGTTTCTGCACAGCAGCACAAACTCATGCATCTCTGTCTTCAAGGAGGGAGTTTTGCCCAAGTCTGCTGTAAACAGCCGTTTCACAATGATGTTGTGAGGGCTGATGTGCACAGATTGCTCTGAAGACAGAAATGTTGTTGACAAGTGCTATTACTAATGAGTAATATCTTAAAAACTACATATTATTTATTATGAAATCTTTCTTAAGAAGATTTCATAAGTAATCAGAATGGGTCAAAGGCACAAATATGTCTTTCAATTAAGCAGCACAAAGAGGAATTTAACTTGATTAGATATATATGTGTATGTATATATACATATACATATATGCATATATATGCCACATCAAACACATCCTTAAAATATTCACAAAGAATGTTATTGCTTTTATTTGACTCAATAACTATTATACAATGTAAATATTATTGCATTTCTATGACCTTATTGTATATTGAAAATTTGTTGTTACACACTTTTCATACTTCACTGGGATTTGCATGTGTAGCAATGAATAAAAATACTTGCTGATTCAGGGGATGATAATTGGACATTCAACCATTTTGTCTCTTCATCACCAGATCCACTGAACATCTGCCAAAATGCTTTCTTTGTGAATACTATTCAGGGTCTTTGTCATAGAATCAACTTATTTCCTAGTATTAATCTCAAGCATAGGTCACACAGCAGTAGAGTCACACAGTGTGGCATGAGCAGAACATTTATGTATCAAAAATACGATCATGTGATAGTGGAATTCATCAAAAGATGAATTTTTATAGATGACATTATATAGATAATTTTTCTTGGCATATGACATTATTTGAGAATTGTCCCACTACTTTGTAATGTTTGTAATGCTACAAACACTTGGCACAGTGTAAGGTTGTCATAGGCTTTAGGACAGTCTCAGTAATATGCCTTAGGAAGCAAGCATTCCATTTAATTTACTTTCTTTTTATTGCATATTTTTAACCCAATACACAGGCTGTTCAGTTTTAAGGGGACTTATCTGAAGATATATGCATATATATGTGTCATTACCACTATCATTCTGAAAGTAAGTGGTGTTAATCCTTATCAAGTAACGTGCTGTACAAGTGACTTCTGCAACTCCTTTGTTTCTCTTCAAGTTGACTATTCAAGAGAATAGTGACACAAAGTAGGCAAATGAGGATTGTCATACATGTGATGCAAGAAATACTTAGGGATTTTCAAGATTTAAGATGCTATCCACTCGTAGGAATCACATTTTTAAGTCATCCAAAGTGTATCTAGTTTGTTTCATTTATTATACAGCTGAATACATAGCCTGTGGACAGATGTTCAATTTGCAGACAGCTGTGTTAGTTTAAGATGTTACTATCCCCAGCTGTTTGCAGCCAGCATATTACTGAAGGCCCCTGTCCATGGAGCTCTGCATGGCTTTACTTAGGTTTCTGAGGCTAGCTAGGGCAAGGTCATTTGGGCTAGTTCAAACCATCTGCAGTAGCCACTGCTGTCAAGATGTGCCATGAACTATTACTCCTACGGTGTCTTCACTATAGTGACTGTAGCAGAGTAGTGAACCCCAAGCCTTCTGGGAATGTCTTTGCTTGGCAGATCAAATCCTCCACAGAAAGGCATCTGTCCCCAGTCTCCTACACATAATCAGTTGTGGATAGATTGTGAATAATCATCTCCTTTGTGGAGCTTCAGTAGGGATGAGATCTTTGTTATATAGTGAACAATTCAGGTACTTAAATAAAGGTATATCTAATATATACCTATAAATATCTAATGCCATTTCAGCTTTCTAAGCTGTTGCAGTGTAGACGTCTTTGATATCTTATGGTTAAACTGACAGTAAACACCTATTTATAGTAATCAGACTTTTCCCCTCTGTATTGAACAGCTCTCACTGACAGAAGATATTTGTTTTGAAGGGCTACTAAAACTTTTATACAGCACGGTCTGAATCCAGTGAGATACAAATTCAAGGATTACTTTAGTGGTGTTTAATACTTAGAAATTCTAAATTCTTTGTGAAGAAGATCCTTAAGAGAGAGTAAAAAATAATATCTCTATATACATAATAAAATATTTCATTAGTCAAATCTTTTCCTAGAGGAAGTAAAACTCCCTCAGTCTTTCTTGGTTAGAGTCCTGGATATCTGTTTCTCATAATGTGATATTGATGAGCAGCTATGAAATGTCATTATTAATGCTTGCATCATTCTAATTTTACAGACCAAAAAAACCAAAATAAATCTCAAAACTTGAACTTTTTTCTCAGTGTCTCCTACCTGACTGAGAAAGTTATGTGCCTGATAGCAGAGTGAAACAGAAGTGTATAATCACAACAGAAGAATCTCAAGATTGTCATATAAAAGCAAATGGCCCCGAAGTTACTGGTCTACCTTTCTCATATGAGAGATGGGTGAGTTCTTTTGTGCAAAACTCTTTGCTTCTGGACACAGTGCTTGTTACCTTTACTCTCTGGTTTAGATGGGTAATGGTGCAATCATTTAGTTGCACTGGAGTGTGCATCTAAAAGCCGATGAAAGAAGAGGTATAGATTTTATAAATTTGTTGTCCATTGTTCTCTCTATACGTGTTTTCACTACTTTAATGTAATTCAGAAAACTGAGGGATAGCCTTTACCATTTCAAGCAAATGACTGAGTTTTAAGTAAGTGATTCCACATGCTGGTTGAGAAAGACTCTTTATGTTAGACTTTCACTGGACTAAACCTACAAATCATGTTGGTAAGACCTTTTCTTTCTGTTTTTGACCTATCACTTTAAATTCAATGTATCTATTTTAGCTGCAATAAAACAAATTGTCCCACAGTCTGATGAAGACTACTTACTTTCAGTGCCAGAAAAGGGCATATGTCACAAGAAACAGTCTGCACACGTACTTCACTGTTGCTTATTTGACAGATGACCTTGATGTGAATCTCCACTGGGGGCTGAGGCTGCTTATGTCCATGTTTGGTTCAGGTTGTCTTGTTACTATTTTCTTCAACTAGGGCAAAGATACAAAGTTCCTTTAATTTTTGTCTCAACGCTTCTCAGCATCATCTGGAAAGAGCAATTTAGTTTTTCAAGGGAGAAATCTGAGGCCAGAACTCTCACTTACTGTACACTCATTTTCAATGTTTTACAAACACCCAACATCCAGATATCTCAGGCTGTACTAAAACAGAATGACACTCATGAGGTACAAAGAGACTGAGGACACTACTGTACATGCCCATCTCTCTCTCTCTCTCTCTCAAATACTATCAAGAAAAAAGGTTATATTAATATGTATATAATCTGTGGGTCCCACGTTTCTCACTTCAACACATTATCATGAAATAATATTATAATAAATAACAGTTATGTAGTCCACTACGGAGAAGTGAGCCAGGTCTTCAAGACATGTTCCAGTGTCCCTTCTGCTTTAGGTGTCATGGGACTTTGAGGGATTGAATAATTAACGTTAACAGAACCATGGAGGAGTAGGACTGTGCTGCTGTGGGATCACAGGTTATGGCTGTGGATCAAGAAGAATATAATTGAGTTTTCATATAAAGCAAGTTCTGTGTTCTCCTTCCTTCTTCCTGCCCCTTTCTCCTCCCTGCTTACAGACTCTCAAGACCTAAGAGTAAGTAAAATAATACTTTTGAGTCTTTATATGCAAATACATGACTTAAATTTAAATTAATAACTAAAACATTTTTATTTTGAGGGCATGTGCAATGCAAATAATAGAGAAATGTAGCTCTTAATTTATTGTTTCATGTCACAAATGTATTATTATTTGTATGCCAATTGCACCTATAAACTGAAGATATATGTATATATTCATGTATGTGTGTGTGTGACCTATAAACTGAGGGCAACCAGATTAATGATGCTGTTTTTTCCCGTCATAGTGAGTTAAACTCTTTTGGAGAAAAAATACTTTTTTCAATATGCTGAGATGGTTTAAAAAAACTTTCCCAGAAGCTTGAGTTACATGGTATTTTTTGTAGTTTTTAAGTAAGCCCACATTTTCCACAATAATTTCGGATATTTATTCTATGATACTGTGTATATGCTGTTTCATGCTGTGATGACAACATTAGAGACACATTCAGTGGCTGCTTAAAATTTACCCGTACAGATGATACCCCAGCAGATGAAAATGACACATGTCACACTGCTGAAAGGGAGTTACAGAACTAGAGTGGGATTCTCAGAGGGTCACTGACTGGACTAAAATACCTTTTTAAAAATTGCCTTTAAAATGTGTCCCTTTCTTAATGTTTTGTATATTGTTGTGTATTAAATTTTTATTATCGAGGTAGAATTTCATGCAGTTTTCTTTGTTTATTAGTGTTTACTCTGTTTCCATTTTATTACATACTTGTGTCATGATTCAGGCCCTAGAAATAGCCATATTCTGCTGAGCTTCTAATGCTCTAACATCTTGGCTCTCACAGCAAACAAACCTATTTAGCACCAAGCTGCCCTACCTACAAAAATGACTTCTGAAGGTTTGTGACTTGGAGCTGCATTAATCTGAATGATATGCTCTCCTCAGCCTGTTTAGCATTATACCTCATTCAATAGACAGTTTAATGGATGATCCACAGCAGTACAATACAATTTTGAGCTCTGGGAATTACTCTGCACAGCCCAAGATTTGGGACTGGATTTGGTGGCTGAAATCCAAAAGCTTTTTCCTTTTTTTAAGTATCAAACATTGCCTCTTGCCAAGTGGGATCATTTTCCCATCTGTTGAAGGGTTTTCTGCCCTTGGTAACAATATTCAGTTTCTCTGGCTCCTTTATGCTCACACTAGTATAAAATAGAAGTAACAGCATTTAGCAGTAATGTAAGTAAGCAACCGAAGTCGAAGGCATCAGGAAATCAGACTATAGGTGTGAAGGACCAAAAGAAGGCCTGTCTGCATCTGGAGCAGCTTAATATAACATCCATTGTCTCAATCTCCTTTTAATAAGTGATGTCTTGTTTGAAAATGGTGGAGAGTTCTTTTCCTGTGATGATTTCTGGACTAACACATCAGCTGTCTTTGAAAGGTTGGGAGATGATGGAAGGCTACGATGGAAGGCTTTGAGAGCAGTGTTTGTATCATATCCCTAAAGACTCCTGAGTGCAAACCCCTAGTTTTCAGTGTGGAGCTGAAAACTAGAGACACAGAATGCTATGTCCTTTAATACAGTCTGAGGACACTGCTGCAGGTTGGCAAGCCCTGCCCTTCCCAGAGCAACAACGTGAGAGAAAGGAGAACTGGCTGTGCATGGGACAGGCTGGTGACAGCTGAGCTCGGCCAGGCCTCGGGCTGCCCCCGAGGTGGATCAGCTCAGGACACTCGGCACATCAAGCTGACCTGTCAGGACTTGCTGAGCTGCTGAACTGAGTACTGAACTTGCCACAGCTCAGTCCTGACGAGACTATTTGATCTTGCATCCTTGGAGTTTATATCTCCCCAGTGGTACAATATGCATAGAAAAGGGCTAATGTGTATAAATATAGATATACAAAATAGAATATATATATACTAGTACATGAAATGTACAGGCTCCAAAGAAATTACTGCAGTAGTTATTCCCCAATAACTGGAAAATGTATTTTAAAAATCATTTTGTGCATCTATTTTTGTCACAACACATTTCAGAACAGCTGTCATAACACTTGGAATTTACTTCCAAAAATATATTTCAAAAAATCCCCCTTTATCTGGCAGCAAAAGACTTAAAGCAGACACTACATTGCACTGAGTCATATTCCAAATGCACATGATAAAAAAAGCTTCTGGTTATTACTGGGTTAATCAGCACTCTTCTGGAAAGTACCAAAAATTGCATGTAACTGCTTCAAAAATCACAGGGATATTTTGAACATTTCCACTGGGTCAAAGCAAAAATAACTATACTATAACTATCCTTTTTAGGTGATTATTCAGGAGACTGGTCTTGCTAAAGTGACTTAACACATCCATTATTGCAATTATAATTTAGTGATAATTACTCTGTAGAATTCCAGTGTTCTATTACCACAAACGAGGGCCCATGGAGAAAGCCAGAATCCAGCAGCTCCAGAGCCTTGGAACAAGTGCCTGTGATTTGTATTTTCCAGACTTGTTACATTTAGTTTGTGAGAGGCTGTACATGCAATGTGTAGGTTAAGAGCCCTCTCTTTGCTGATTTAAATGAGGTATTGTCTCTGACATATCACATCCAATATATCTAATTAACATGGAAAAGATGTTTGACGTACACTGGTCATGATAGATGTCTTCCTTACACAACTTATAAGTTGTATACACACTTGCAGGCATTAAGCCAAAACTTAAAAGCAATTTGTGTTTTATGAAAGTCTATATAAGGTTCCCTTCAAATAGAACAAATCAAAACAAAAAAACAGAAAAGAAACGAACTCCTCACACAGTGCACGTCTTCAGTATCATAATATCAACTTTCTGTAATCAGTATATGACCAAATCCAGCAATATGCAAACAGCATTCCTTCATAAACCATGATGATTAAAGATAAGACTTAAATTTCTGTTTAGAAAATTGCACAACAGTGTAAAAGACAAATGTGCCCTAATTTCCCAATGATGCTTTATTCTCTGTTTTCTAGTTCTCAAATGTGTCCCCATATAGGAATGAGAAAGGCAATTATTAGCCACCTAGAAAACTAAAGAAATAACAACTGATGGACAAAGGAAGTGGAGAACTGAGGCTCTTATCAGTCAATGTGAGGGTCGAAGCTGCTTGATGTTAGTGGAAAACTCTCAGTAAAATTCAAAGGGCTGCCAATTCAGGACAATATCTTCTACCTTACTCCACAGTGCTTTACTTTATTTTGGTTCAGTTTATTGGAGGAAAATAAATGAATTAGCATCAGGCTACATACAATCCAACCCCAGCCAAATGGTGGACCAGGTCCTTGGCATTGCTCTCTGCTTGGCACAGGGAGATTTTTAAATAGTTTACCAAATCTGGTGGTGATTTGAGGAGCTGAGAGAAATCTCTGGATGGTACCAATGGACTAAGAGGCACAGCTGAGGATATTTTTTCCCCTGCATTCAGCTGTTGACATACTGCTTTGAGGATGTAGCCATCAGTGCTCCAAAGACCATGATCAATGCATGAGTTCAGAGAGACCTGTAGCCTGTTTTAGGACTAAGAAGGCACAACCATGAGGTAACAAAACGTTCCTTCGTTACATGTTTTGGTCTCTGAATGTGATCATCAAGTCAGGAGAAGCATTTGTCCATTAGCAGGGGTAAACACATGAATTCTGTAGGGATATGGTAGTTCTCTAAGATATCTTTCTGGCTGTAACATCAACAGATTTTGAACCAAGGAAAGAGACAAAAAACCCCACATAAATATCTGTAATTGCTTTCACAAGGAAACAAATCAGCCCAAAATCCTTGATTTTTCACTTTCTTTGTTTTTCCAAGAGGAGCTAAGACCTGGCTGAATACCTTCATTTTTCATCATGTGGCTCTAGGAAAGAGATCTGAGGAGGAGAACATGCTTGTCAGCCTGTCTCACGTAATCTGTGACCCGGTTTTGCCTATACTTGAAATGACAAAGATTGGAAGTTACAGCTACTTCCCAGCTCTTGAAGGCACAGCTGCTTGTTGTTAGCAAGACAAGAACAACACAGAAGGAGGAGGGAGGACTCTTCCTATCATGACAGGTGGGGTAGAGGTATACTGTAACATTAAAAAAGGAGGAGAGTTGAAAGATAAAGAAAAGAGCTACTGCTTTTAGTGATAGTCACACAAAATCTGACTCTTTTCATCATGCCCTCATCTTCACCTCATGGGAGGATCTCTTTTGCTATCTTTATAAATTTTGGCCACCCCAAGTGTGATGTTGATGTTCTCATTGTGTTAAAAGTCACCCTGGTCTGCACTGATAGAGAGATCTAAGACAGCTCTGCAATAGGCCTTGATTTCCAAAAAAATATTGAGCTACAACACTTAAAGGCCCTTCAGGTTATCCAAAAATAACTAATAACTTTTTTTTCAAATGTTGATGTGCCTTTGTTCAATGACAGATTTCTGGAAGCAAATGCTACAGAGTAAACTAATGAGCCATTTCTTGCAACACTTTCAGTTTGGGTTCAAACCGGAAAGCACAGATCCAAGTTCTACTGCCTTGGGGATATTTTTCAATGTGAGGTTTGGATCCAACCCACTGAAAAGAGCCACTATACATGCAAAATTCTGAGATTGCTGTAGGTTTGGACTCTATCCACTGTTAGAGTTCAGAAGGTTTTGTCTGGGTATTTTGAAGTGGGCCTATCTCCATTTTAGTTTTGGAAACAAAAAGCCCCAAATACACATAGGAAAGAAAAGCCCCTTGCAAATATGCAACTTGCCTATCATATGCAGAAACAATTTCAGGACTCTCAGTCCTCCAGGTAGTTACTCATGCACTGACACCCATTGTTTTCAGTGGACTCCATGTGTAAATAATTACGCACCTGGGAACAACCATTTGCAGGATCAGGCTGTTGTAAAATAATATGCCGATGAAAACTTAAAAGGTAGCTGTAACATTTGATTGGATTGGTGTAGACTGTTAGCAAAGAGGCTGTCTGGATGCAGGCTATTGTCACTCTCATTTTAAGAGGCAATTTTTAAACAATTATATTTCTTTGCCCTTGATTTCCAGGGCATCTCCTGCTACCCCTTCTAGGAGGAGACAGCTTGCAAATGCATGTTAACAAATTCAAATGCTACAAATGAATTTTACAGTCCTCAGTGCTGGTTATTCTCACCTCATGAATCCAGAAGTGTCTATGAATTTGAAGGATTGTTTTGGGGGGATGATCTCATCTCCCAGCTTTACATATTCTCTAGTTTCATTTTCCCCTGCAACTCATTCCTTTCACTCAACTAGCAAGCCAGAATTTCCAGAAAAGGACAAACTACTATTGCTTTTCTTCCTCTTCCTTTATGTTCGCTGCTTGTGTTCACCATCTCGCTCTGGGGCCATAGGTTTTGTCCAGGGATAGTAGCTATTTTTTGGGATTTTTAACATTTTATGTACTTTTTACATTCTCAAAAGCAAAGTTTTAATATTCCACAGATCAAATAAATCCAAGACTTTCAAAAATGATACAATGGAAGCTTCAGCTGCACAAGCATAGCTGTAAATGAGGCTTTAATCGCCAGCTTAGAAAAAGGGCTGAAAATGTCTAGCCAGTGAAAATGCAGTAAATTTTGAGAGGTCAGATCAGTAGAGAGCATGTCTGTGTTTCACAGGGTATAGCATATAAGGCTAGGCAACATTCCCATGAAACATACTGTATGTGATGTGTGACCAAACGTTTCCATTTTTATTACAGAGATAGTGAGAAGTGAACAATACTCTTACCTTGTGTTATTAAATCCTTTCTGTCTGAGTGTTTTACCATCTTTAGACTGCTTTTTTGTATACTTTTTCCCAAAAATGAAAGAGAATTTTTTTAAAGTGGTGTGAGTTCTTTCAAACTTTTTTTGTGTGAAGCTCAAGAAAACTTGGCAGATTTCAGAAACTACCTCTGGAAGTTCACAACAATTGATGGACCAATTATAAAAGACCATAATGAGAGTTGCAAAAAAATCTCCTCAAGACTTCCCTATAGCCCAAATTTCATACTCCTGTTCCAAAGCAGGAATGCCAGAGAGATTCTCAACAAGAGTTCATCAGGCCTTATTTCACAGGAACAAAACAACATTTTTCCTCCCAAGAGCTTTTCTTGGAAAGAAACACAGTATTTTGTTAGTTAGAAAAAAACCCCCAGAAGTGGGTCATAGGAAAACAGAAAAAAACCATGGAAAATTACAGCCCCAAATGGTTGAAGGTTTACAAGTCTATAAGCAGCTGGCAAGAGGGTCAGGTACTGGGTTATGTTAATGCAGGGACAATAATAGGTGGTATTATTAGCTCAGCTTGTAACTGGTATTCTTATGGGATGTCAAATATGGGATGTTACGGAAATATTTCATTATATAATAAATGAGTTTCTCTGAACTAAATCTCTCAACCTTTCGCAGCTGACTCATCACTTGTTTCTGAAACATTGTGTCTTTGACGTTGCTACAGTGACTGCCAAGAGCTGGATCAACCACTGCCAGCTGTTACGGTATTTGTGATACAAATGTATTCCCAAAGGGCATTTACTTTATTTTAATTTTCACTATACCCCAGTTATGCACTCGTTCAGGTTGACTGTTTTGTGCACTTAGGGGCAGTGCAGTTCAGGAGGGTTTTGAAAAGAAGTGTCTCAAAAGTCAAGATAAAGATAACATTAAGAAAACACTAGCTGGAAGTTTTGTTGTGGCTTGTTACCTACATTCATTAATAATAATAATAATAA